>NC_061153.1:7181205-7354991 GCF_905220365.1 Vanessa cardui
GCATTATTTAAATATGGTGTGATATGTGTACGTGGCGGTATTTTAAAGTAGTAGCGAGCGCAGGCGTTCTGGACTCGTTGGATGACTTTTTTTATACGTTCAAGTAAACGGGGCCCTATAACTACATCTGCATAATTAAATTTAGAAAGAACTAACGCCTAGTTACTAATAATTTGAATTTGCCGCTCTGTACCAAGTATCATGTATTTAGTTTTGTTAGGATTCATTTCTAGCGTGTTTGAAATTGACCAACGAGCTATACGATCCAAATCTTGGTTGAGTTGTTGCAAAGCTGCTTGTACCTCACATGGCTTAAAAGAAATATACAACTGCAGATCATCAGCATACAAGTGATAGTTGCAGTGATTAATTTGTTTTACAATATCAGTTGTATAATTGATTAAATTGGTCCTAAAATTGAGCCTTGTGGTACTCCTCTAGTTACATGCCTTATGTCAGATTTAGCAACACTCTCATCTTCTGACTTAATCTGTACGCATTGGCTGTGGCAACTCATATAACTCGCAAACCATTGTACAGTTTTGTCGTCGAATCCATAATATGACAGCTTTGATATCAACAATGGAATGTTTATGGTGTCAAACGCACGAGAGTATTCTAGGAGTACTAGTATAGTACCTTCGCCCCTGTCTCGAGCAGATAGGATATCATCGACAACGACTGCTAAAGCAGTCGTAGCCCCTCGATTTTTCCTAAATCCTGATTGTTTATCTGGCAAAATGTTATTTAACTCTAAAAAGTCTCTTAGTTGATTGCATACAACTTTTTCAAGAATCTTAGACAAACATGGTAGAATGCTTATTGGACGCAAATCTTTAAATTCTAAGGGCGTGTCGATCTAAGGTATAGGTCTTACAATAGCTTTGCACCAAAGATCTGGGAATTTGGAAGTTACATTGGAGGAGTTGACGATTGCAGTAATTACCTTTATTGTGTATTGCAGGGTTGGTAATATCATGTCCAGAGAGATTCCATCTGCCCCAATTGCATTAGAAGTTAATGTTTTAATAATTTTAAAAATTTCGGATTCGGTTGAAAATATTCAATAACTAATCGATCCGCATTGAGACTACCGGAAATTGCAAGGAAAAAATTATTAACTTCATTTGGGTCACGTAACTGTTCTGGTAGAATGAGATCACCTTTTCTATTGATGTTAACATTATATTTAATGTGTTTCCAAAGAATTTTTGCATTCATAAACTTAATAATAGATATGATCCAGGGATAATGACGGAACTTAGAGTTCAAGGATTTTAGAGGTGCCAGAGTGTCATAAATACGTCGAATCTCTATATTAAATTGCCCTACCATATCATCTACGCATTGCAGTCCGGCAATGCAGTCCCAGTTCACAAGTCCCAGACATTTGTCTAATTCACTTGGATCTATAGAGGTAATGTCCCTGTAAAAATTTTTTTTGGTGTAAATTTATCTCTAGTTATAGTGACGTCACAAGATATAAATGAGTGACTGCTTAAAGTGCATACATAATCAACCCAGACCTGACAAACATCTGCATCGGTACAAAACAAATCTAAGAGAGAGTATCAAGCCACCAACAGTTGAGCGACAACCTGCATTTCTACCATATGTGAAGGGAGTTACAGACAGTTCTTGAGACCTATCAAGAGTAATATTCCTTTACAAACTGCGGGAGTATATAAACTCGAATGTGAGTGTGGTTTATCTAACATAGGCCAAACAAAGAGAAGTATCGGTACCAGGGTCAAGGAACATATAGGAGATGTCAAAAATAGGCGTTCTTCAAAGTCTGCAGTCTGTGAACATGCTCTGGATAAACCTAACCATTTTATTCGATTTGATAAACCACAGATCCTCGCTAAAGAACACAGATTCATTCCTAGAGTGATACGCGAGGCTATTGAAATTCAAAAATATCCGAACTTCAATAGAGAAGATGGTTGGAGACTTTCTAACACCTGGGATCCACTTATTAAAAATTTAAAATCCCAAATCCAACAGACTGCAAGACCTAAAGATACAGTCAGTGCCTTCTGCGTGCAACCGGAACGATACACAAGATACCAATTGAGAAATCGTTGGCGGTAGTTGTAAACAATATTTCTTGTTCTTCAAATAGACAAATGCCACCTTAGTCTACCCGTGACCACGAACGCTGTAAAGTGCTCGAAACGTCGGGATGTTAAAAATAATTAATATACGCGATTCATATCCGTTATAACTAGTTTTATTTAAATCTAAGAGAGTTTCACTGCGATTTGTGAAATGCGTTGGCTCATTAATGTGTTGCGTCAAATTTAAATTATTTAAGAAGTCAGTGAGTAATTTACTGTTTTTGTTATTTTTATCTAAATAATTAATATTAAAATCTCCAATGATGATGAGCTGATCCCGCCACGGAAACAAGGATAAAGGCTCGTACAAAGCATTAAAAAATGTTTGTACACTTAACCATGGTGGCCTATATGCCGTTCCTATTGCCTAAAGTTTTTACCTCGACTTTTATAGCATATCCACATCTTTTCAACGCAAGGGGAGGGAGGGTGACTGAGGGTGCAAACATTCAAGCCTTTTCTGACATAAAATCCTACGCCGCCACCGCGTGCGCGTATGTTTTATGGGCGAGGTATATGCTATAATTTGTAATCCGGTATAATAGGAGCACGGCCTTCTTCTCCAGTCTTCAGCCAAGTCTCATTTAGGCCCAGAACGTCCACATTATGCCTTTCTACTGCGACTATGTATTCCTCATGATTAGTTCCTAGAGAACACGGATTCAGGAAACCAACCAATTTTAAATCGCGCGGTCTAATCATTTATAATAAAATTGCTAACTAATGTAGGTAACTAATGTTACCTACATTAGTTAGCATTTTTTTATGAAACAGTAAAAATAAATTAACGATATTAAAATATTCAATTAATAATACCAAGTAACACACAATGTAAACAATACCTCCTTGTATTTTATAGTTATATGGGCTCAGTATGTATAATGTCTGGTTGTTGTATATTACACTGCTGTGAGAAATTATTTTTAAGACCTTAAGTGAAAAAATAATCCAACTAACATTAATATTGTCTTAAATTTTCGCGATTACACATTGAAATAAAACTCGTTATAACGGATTTGAATCGCCTATATTAATTATTTTTGGCATCCCGACGTTTCGAGCACTTTACAGCGTTCGTGGTCACGGGGTCTACCCGTGACCACGAACGTCACGTAACACCGAAAATCGGCCGATCGTATGTAAATATTTCTACATTTTGTTTTTCACTCAAAACCAAAAAAAGGGGTATATTCAGCCAATCATCAAGTGTGCTCCTTATCCCTTAAACGATATGGAGGGACGAGTATCCCGAAAACAAAGAACACCATGTACCTGACTCACACTCAGGCCGAAAAGGAACTCCTGATCGGTCAGGGTTATGGGTCGGATTCGGGATCCTGTACCCTGACCATACACGAAGCACAAGGGCGTACCTACGAAAGAGTGTATGTAGTACGAACAACAGTTAAAGTAGTCTGATCCAGAGCGTCCCTCATGCAGTAGTAGCTCTCTCAAGACATACTAAGACTTGTGTATACTATACTGATAGAACATAAGAAGACGCAATAGCTCGACTCAAACTCAAACTCAAACTCAAATTCCTTTATTCAATATAAAAGCATTACACTTACTTATTGATTGTCAAATAAACACTACCACCGGTTCGGAAAAAGGAACACCCTGACCTGAGAAGAACCGGCGAAAGAAACTCAGCGGGTCTTTTTTTTCTGTTATTTTTTTTTTTTGTCAAATTTATAAGGTACATAGTAGTATATGATTAGAAATAGCCAGGAGGCGATCGTTTCATTCCCAAGGTGTGCTATCAAACATAAACTCGCTAATTGTATAGTAACCTTTTGCACACAAGCGTTCCTTAACAATTTTTTTAAATTTGGCAACAGAAGCATTTTGAACGCTTTCTGGGATCCTGTTGTAGAAGCGTATACATTGCCCCACAAAAGAGTTACTGACTCTATGCAGTCGAGTAACAGGAGTAACAAGATTGTGTTTGTTCCTTGTACCAATGTTATGAGAATCACATTTTCTCATAAAAACATTAATATTTTTCCGTACATACAAAACATTACAAAATATGTATTGAGAAGCAACAGTCAATATCTTAATTTCTTTAAATCTATACCTTAATGATTCCTTGGCTCCTAGGTTATAGATTGCGCGAATAGTCCTCTTCTGCAGCACAAATATAGTTTGGATAGCGGCTGCGTTACCCCAAAGCATAATACCGTAGGACATTATACTGTGAAAGTAACTAAAATATACTAGTCGAGCCGTATCAACATCAGTACTATATAGACTAATATCACGAGCAGAGAGAGCTACCGAAGCATACGCGACTACAACTTAAAGATGGCAATTTGGAATCGCGATAAAAAAATATCAGACCAAATTATACAATCACAGACGGAACCGGGGGAGGCGCAACGCCCCTGATACCCCTTCTCATCCATTACTACCATTACAATCAATGTATTATTAGTCAAACCGACCACACAGTATTTACCTTTATTTGAATTTATCCTATCATATTATATTTTATATTTATTATCCAAAAGTAAAGGCAGAGTGTCAAGCTTGATTAAATAGTAATGGGCATCCAACTATTCAGTTACATTTAAGTATAGACGCCAACATAATAGTTAATAAGGATTATTATATAATAAACAATAAGGATAATTTAGTCATATAACAAACTTACACATTATATAATATATATCAGCATAAGTGAAATGGTCGAGCCGTCGGAGCGATCGGACCGCCTCATATTGGAATAAATCAGAGAAGAATATTCCCTGAGTTTAATTTCAAACCTCCGAGGATGGATAAAGACCGAAACCCTGACGTCATGTTTTTTAAAAAAATGGGCTCGGACATGCTGCTCCGTTATATAAATATATACAATTTGTATATCCCAACTCCGCTAATTACCACCGAGGCCGCTCACACAGTCCACTCCGCTGCGCTCGGAGAAGTACTAGGAGCGCCCCGCGGCCTTCCTCCGCGTCAGTCTTAGCCGTGGCCGATGAGCAAGCTCAAGTCGGCCCCGTTACCCAGGGTGCGCCACGAGGAGGCGACTGACATGCACCCCACCCCACACCAACCTAACCTAACCTAACTGCCCCATTTCATAATTTTAAATGATGACTGCTATCGTTCCCTACAAAAATCCGGGGAATTTCACGTTTCATAATAATTTTCATTTCTGTTCACACTCAATTAATTATAAAAAAATATATATTTAATTTTAATTTATTTATTTATTGGGAAACAAACAGTATTACAACCAATCAATTGAAAATAATTAATACAAAAATAAATACATAAACCAATTAAGTTTCCACCGATTACAAGTTCATTTGGAGCTAAGAAGAATAAAACGTATAAACACACGTTGGCCAAAATATTAAATAACAGATTAAAATTAAAATATAAAAATTGAGGACATTGAGCAAAATAATAATATGATCAATTAAAATTAAGACAATTATTTAAAAAAAAACATGAGTTAAACATAAATTATTAAAAAAAAAAAATTAATTACAATTTACAGGCATACTAATTTCTTTTTTTAATTTTTTTTGTACACATTGTAAAATCTATATTGGAAAAGCATTTATTATATGTATTTATCACAGGCACGGAAACTAAAAGTATTTTGAACATATTTGGTTTTTGTGGTAGGTAAAAGAATAATTTTTTTTTAAAAAAAAAAACCACCGACTTCAAAGTGATCACTAAAAAAGTAATAAAATAATTTGATTTAAACACGTATTATTGAAGTCGGACGATTTTGAGTGAAAAACAAAGTGTAGAAATATTTACATACGATCGGCCGATTTTCGGTGTTGTTTTTAAAAAAAAATATTTTATTTGACTCTTTTTAGTGTTATTTTCTCAAAATAGAAATTAAAAGTCCTTAAAGTTATGTAAAAAATGGTGATTTGTTGATTTTTTCAAAAAGCGCTGAACCTATTTCAATAAAACTTATCTGGGACCACTTCTGGAGCATGATATACCAAACAATAACATAACAAAAGAAATGTTTAGTGAACCTGTACTTCTCTTCATAAAAGCTACGAAGAGGAGTATAAATCCATATATTAATGTATTTCCTAACTCCTAGTAATTGAGGACTTACACCTTCCATCATCAGGTCACCGTATAACATTATGATTGCCAGAAGCAAATGCCAATATAACTTCAGAAAATATGTAAAACACGGTACATGTGCCTATAAAATTTGAAGGTTCCCCTCGTTTTTTCCAGGATCCCATCATCAGACTCTGATATCCTCATCATGGTACCATTCCAGGACTATCTTCTTTCTAACAAAACAAAAATCATCAAAATCGGTTCATAAATGTCGAAGTAATCGGCGAACAAACATACTATATATATATATATATATATATATATATATATATATATATATATATATATTTTTAGAACCAGTTAACTTAAAGGCGCATTTTCATTGGTCGATAAGTCGGTAGTTAGCCCGATTGCGGGGAGTACCCGCATGCGAGCTAACAACCAATTCTGAGGAGCACCTTAGCGATACTCGGTCGAATCCTTTATATTTATAGGTTATTTGGATATTTGAGTCACCTTCCGTAATGTGGTTATGTTTATGTAGTTATCCTAGTCGAATATTGTAATCAAATAGCTACCCAACCCGGCTTCGCACGGGTGCAATACTGATACAAAATATACTACAGAATTTGTTTATTTACGACATCACATCGCAAACTTCTAAAATTATCAGTGTTTCTTTACTATATTGTTCATGTATTATACACACAAACCTTCCCCTTGAATCACACTATCTATTTAAAAAAACCGCATCAAAATCCGTTGCGTAATTTTAAAGATACAGGGACAGAGAAAGCGACTTTGTTTTATACTATGTAGTGATGGAACTCCTATACGGCTCACAGTTAGGGTGCAATGTGGGGCAGAATTTCTTACTATCTTTAATCAAATTTTGTGTATGTGATGTGGTGTCATATCATCATATGACATATATTAGCTCTTTCTTAAAGTTTTTTTGCTAAGGTCGATTACAGCTCTTTCGAGGGATCCTTGTAGTTTAGGCCGCATGATGTATTAAAGCCGCATTTTCGAAAGTCTATTTTTGCTTTATTCGCAAGTTTCCTTTGAAATTGTCCTCGAAGTAGTTTCTGACTCATATAAATGGAACGCTTAATCTATCCGTATTAAGAAAAATTAGTCTACATCAGCTTCACTTAAAATCAAAAAATAAATAAAAATTTTAACAAAAAGAAAAACCGACTTCAAACAAAACACTTTTTTAAAACAAATGAATGTGCACTCAAAAGTAATAAAAATAATTGCGTATTCAACATATTTTTAGAGTCCTCCTAAGAAAAATGAAATGAAAAATATTAGACTACTTAAAAGTCGATTTACGATTATATAATGTAGTTATAATTATTGCTATATTTGGAGTCGGTGTCAGCCAAGAAAACCCTACATATCTATCAAAAATCAATACGAGAATACTTTAACAAATATGTTTTTTACAAATTACCTTTTATACAATAATATACTGGATCAATCAAGGGGCTCGTATCGCTTCTTTCTTTTGATTGTTGGGGCAAGGGCACCATGGCTGACACTGGCTCCAAATATACCAATAACTGCCCGTGACCACGAACACTGCAAAGTGCTCGAAACGTCGGGATGTTTAAAAATAATTAATATACGCGATTCATCCGTTATAATTAGTTTTATTTAAATGTGTAATAATCGCGAAAATTTAAGACAACATAATAGTAAAACAAGTTATAATTGAAATATGTATGTTGTTTAAATGAGTATTTTCAAAAACATCAAAAATACTTTTGTAATAAAAATATTTGTCAAAAATATTTTTATTATTCCTAACAATATTGGTAGCAGATGAAAATGCTTTGAAGGTATGATGGGGATCATGCAAAGTATAATTAACTGTCATTCTTTAGTGTAATCATTATTAATAAAAAATATATATATTTTTCAGGCTATGAGTGAATCAATCCTTTATTTGGAGAAGCTATGCTATTATTAATGATGATTTGGTGCAGACAAGAAACAAGTGATCATCCATTGAACAGTTATCTACATCTCTATATACCTAATTTCCTTTTCATTTAATTCAAACAATAAATATACTGAAAAGTGGATTTGTCTCTTTATTGAATATCTATTATTTTCTACGATATTGTAATATGAAATTGAATTGAGAATGATTTAAAAAATATGCATTATTATATTAGAAACATCTATAGGTACATTATTTATTACTATTATGTATGTATATTATATGTTTATATTAACTTTTATATACATTATTATTATACTCAATAAATGCTTATAACTATTGTTTTGAATTCTCATAAATAATCAAGGTCCAAAACACTCATTGCTTAAAAACATAGGATGTTATTATTTATCCTTTTTCAAAAAGTAAAAATATAAATAATGATAGTAGTATAAAACAGATAATTAAAACTATTAACTATTTATTGTTTAATGTAAATCAGAAACTTTATGTATATAGTGCATATAATTATATTTTAGGAAAAATAAAACACAAATTAAGAGAAAGTAATTGTTAAGTATTTGTTTTCAATATATTAACTTTATTTTCACAATGATTCTTGGAGTTAAGAGTGATAGAAGTAATGTCACACTGGAAAATCAATAACTATTGTTTTGATTTCTCTCAAATAATCAACTTCAAAAACACTAATTGCTTAATAAAATAGAATGTTGTTATTTATACTTTCTCAATTATGGGGTATATTAAAACAGTTAATTAAAACTATGAACTCTTTATTGTTAAATGAAAAACCTTGTATATGTAATATATAAATTAAATTTTAGGAAAAATAAAACACAAATTATGATAGTAAATAATTAGGTATTTGTTTTCTATACATTAAACTTTATTTTCACAATGATTCTTAGAGTTAAGAGTGATAGATAGGTAGCATCACACTGGAAAATCAATAACTATTGTTTTGATTTCTCTCATAAATAATCAACTTCAAAAACACTCATTGCTTAATAAAATAGAATGTTGTTACTTATACTTTTTCAATTATGGGGTATATTAAAACAGTCAATTAAAACTATGAACTCTTTGTTGTTTAATGTAAATAAAAACCTGTATATGGGTGATTCTACGATAAGAGGTAACTTGTGCGGCAAGCAGCTTAAAATATAAATGTTATACTATATATTGCAATTTTTTGCAATTAATACATCACCTTATTGTGCTTTATTAAATAACGTTACATTGAAATGCCTAATTAAAGTATATTTTTCGGAAATTTCTTATAAAGTCTTAAAAAGTCTCTACCCTTTTTTTTTTTTTCTCGCTGGAAAAACGCTTTACGCGCTTCCCCCACGTGATGGAAGGTGGGGGGGTGTGTGGGACTCCCCAGAGCCTTGGGCGCCTAGTGCGCCCAAGTACGCCGGGTTTACCCACTAAAAAACCAGCGGTACCCTCTCCGTCTTTCGGCGGACGCCACGGGATCGCTTACGCATGCTACCGTGACGCCCTGACGGTCGGCCCGCCTATGCGGGCCTCCAACTCCTACGGGGAATTCCCGGGGTACTGGGACCCCCCCTGGTCCCTGCGGCGCCTATTGAGGCCGGGGGAGAAGGTGCGCGTAGCGCCTTTTCCTCCTCCCCGGTCGTCTTCTGCGGAGCGAGTCGGCGGCGGCATTATTTTCCCGCTCCCGCTCCGCGGCTTCCTTCTGCGACATGACACTTTCGCAGAAGGAGCGCATCTCTGACCAGCACATCTCACTACTGAGCATGGCGTTGATAACGCTCGGTAGCGAGAGGTCTCCACCCATAGTCGCCGCAAGGATGTGCCTCTGGGGCCCCCACGCAGCACACTCGTACAGGGTGTGGTACGCCGTGTCCACTGGCGCACCACACTCGTGGCAGGAGGGTGTTTCCTCCCGCCGCGCTATCGCGTGCATGTACTTACCGAAGCATCCGTGCCTGGTAAGTACCTGCGTCATTCTGTACGACAGTGTGCCGTGCTTCCTTTCAACCCAGCGACTCAAGTGGGGACGGATCGCCTCCACTGTCGCCAGGCCTGCTGTGGGTGACCCCAGATCCTCTTGCCATCGGACGATCAGGGCTTGCTGGGCTAGAGCCCTGACCCGCCCGACCTCCGTTGACCCTGGACGGTCGCCGCGGTCCCTCGCCTCGACTCGAAACCGGTACACTTCCGCGAGCACCTCCGCCTGGAGCTCCCAGGGCGGATCGCCCGCGAGAAGTGTCGCCGCAGTCCACGACACCGTACGGTACCCTCTGATGCCTCTCACCGCTATGACCCTCTGCGGCTTTCGCAGCAGGGCCCGATTTTTAGCGGTGAGGGCGTCTATCCAGATCGGGGCACCGTACAGCGTCATCGACCTCACTACGCCGGAATAAAGACGCCGGCATAGCGACCCCGGCCCGCCCACATTCGGAAGGAGGCGACCAAGAGCGGCGGCGGCGTTGATGAGCCTCGGCCCGAGATGAACAAAATGCTGAGCTCCATCGTCCGTCCAGGATCAGGCCCAGATACTTTATCTGGGCCTGCACTTTGATCGCCGTCCCCTGGACGGTGATACTCGCCCCTCGTGGGGGTCCTTTCCGTGGACCGTGGAAGAGGAGGGCCTCCGTTTTGGATATGGAGACCCTCAAGCCCAGCATTCCCATGCGGTCCACGGTGAGAGCCGTTCCGACTTCGGCGAGGCGAGCCGCCTCCTGGAAGTCCCGCCCAATCGCCGTGACGAGGGTGTCGTCAGCGTAACACAACAGAAAAAAAAAGTCTCTACCCTGGCCTGTCCCTTGTCCGTTTCAGTTTAAATTGGTAACGATGCATACTTTCTCTGTATCAGTGAACTGAAGTATTTCAGACACAAACTATAATAAATATATTTCAGTATTATGAAGGAAAAATAGAACAATATTTATTTATTTGGTTATTTACCCTGGCAAATTTCATTCCGCTATTTATATAGTAGTCTAAGTCAATAGTAATGCAATAGTTACAGTGTGATACATATTGTACCGAAACATTTCTTATATTAATTAAAACAATAGAATTTATCATGTAAACGTCTCTCCCTTGCCATATTTCCCCTGGCAAGATAACTATCAGGGGAGAGACTTTTTGACCAGGGGAGATAATTTTAGTGTATATAAACTTAGATGTACCCTTTTTTATCAACAAACAGTTTTAAATATATAAAATAATCTTAGTAAATTATTAAAATTGAAATATAAAGTAGGTTCTCAGTTCATACTGTTATTATATACAATATTATTACAGACAATGGCCCCTGGGAACAAGTTAACATATGGAGAAAGATTACAGCGTGAAGCAGAGAGACTACAATATGAAAAGATTAAAAATGATCCCAAAAATATAAATTACAAAACCAAAAAGTTAAAGCAAAATATTTAAAAAAGAAGGAGAATAGAATTATAAACACCGTCGACCATATGACTCTTAGAGAGTAACATAAGGCACGTAAGATATGGAAAAAGAAAGCAAAAGAGCTTAGACAACCAAGTAAAAATTACTTGCTATTGTTTGAGGGCACAACCCATATGGGCCCACCATCCGAAGTAGAGATTATCCATTTCTGGAGCGATGGAACCGTAACACAATACCGCAACAGAGACATGTTTTACTTTCTTGTCACCCATTTAACAGAGTTATACCCGAATTACCATGAACCTGTACACGGTAAAGTTTCTCCTGATGGTGTAGGAGCTAAAAAGATCAGCAGACTGAGTAGTTGTTATTGCCAAAGATATAGCATCTCTGCGAAAAAAATGCTATTCAAAAAACTGTCCTAGCATCAAGATTCGTTATTGATATCGAAAATATCCCCAAATAGGCGCTTTAATTGCTAGTGGTAAAGAACAATAAAAAGTTTTCCCGGTACTTTGCGTGTCCATCAAGTTTTATGGATTTTTTTTTATAATTAAACAAGTTCATTTAGAGAACTATAGCATACGTAATATGAAAATGATACTAGTTATCGCAAGTCCGATTTGTATTACTTAAGAGTCTATCTAGACCCTGGTCTGATTAGTATTAACGAATGAACAAAAAAATATTATTTTCATAAAAAAATATTATTTTCATAATTATGTACAATAAAAAATTCAACAAAAAAACAGAGTTCCAACCGCGCGACGATAATTTTTATATTAGCTAGTGACGCGATGTTAGAAGTGATCGTACGATCGCGCGCCTCTCTCCTTCGCCCCGCTGCCCACCTACCCCGGCCGCTAGCGGCAGGCGGAACGACGCGCTCGCCGCGCGGTCACCAGTCGGATCTCGATCTCGATGCGCACCGCTTTGTTTGCTTGTTTTCGGCTTTCACGCACCTTACACCTTTTACCATTATTTTCGCTGTTTGCAATCCCCTTACAAAGGGTAACCAAAGTAAGAAGGCATCGTCAATGAGGAGCTCTACTCATGAACGATGTCGGCAAACATAGTATGAACAACAGTAAAACAAGAAGCTCTCGAAAGTGGCCCTCTGGCTTCCGCCAGGACAACACATAAGTAACAACAAATCAAGAAGCCACTTCCGAGGCCCTCTGACAAACCTCCGCATTGAGGAGTATCAGGACCACACACAAGGTCACCTCGGTGACGTTCTGGCTACCCCTCAAGGGTATCAGGTAAACAACACAAAAGTCACCTGCGTGACACTCTGGCTGCCACTCACGGACACCAGGACAACAGCCATTGCGTATGAACAGTACGCGACTTCCGTGTTAACACCCGACGCGCATACACTGTACGCATCTTTGGTATACTTGTAAGCTAGTCACAAAAATAGAACAGCCTGAAAAGAGCGGATATAAAACAAACAGATATGAGTAACAATCACCCGGGGCAGTTCCCGTCGGGAGTGCACCCTCATGACTCGATAGAGGTCTATGCGCACTTACATGAGACATAACTTTGCATGTGTGAACCGTTACCCATAAAAGCATGTTTTAATCCAAACTAACAACAATAAAAACACACACCCACCACGACTCGTCAGAGGCCAACGCGTGGCATGACCCTGACCCTGCGTGTACACAGCTCCAGGACATTTCTGAGCAGCTACAAGACAGTGTCCGAGCACACACATAAATCACAACAATTCTCATATAAAAAAGCACATAAGGGAAAAAAATCTTTCCCACACAAAAAAAAATTACAAATTAAATGTAACAGAAGACAGGGGCATAGGCATGTCCACAAAAACTCAAATATAGATGAATTAACTAAATGCCGAAATAAATGAATTAATTCACCATTAGACATAGCGGAGCACACATCGGGAGTCCACTCTCCTTCCCACGGAATCATGTATTCCGCAGCCGCTTGCGTTGATTTCCCGCACGAACCAGCAACAATCTGATGCTTGTAGCGACTGTGGGGAAGAACTCTCACCAGACGGTGGCTCCTTGACATACATACATACACATACATACACATATGTATATGTGTAATTACTTGAATGGCAAATTGAATGCAATATGCAGGAACAAGTTTCAATATAAATCTCAAAGCAGACTATAATAACATTACTTAGAACTATTGCAGATAGATTAAATTTTATTGTTATTGATCCTATATTAGATGTTACTCATTTTAAAAAGTTTTTGAATTTAATTCCAAGAAAAATATAATACAAGCTGTACCTATACCAATGCACAGAAAAAGTGACTATACTTAATGTTGTTTTTAAGTAGTTAAAGTAAATAAACAAAAAGACAAAATACAATATTTGTGAGTTCATAACCAAATAGTTAAATTTACAACTCAAATAGATGTTTGACCAAAAACCTTCATTATATCATCCTCCGAGCGTATCCTGTGTGCCGCTGTTTCTTTGCTACGCCGTACATATGTATATACGTCCCTCGCGGGTCCATACATAACGCCAGCCGTTCTTATGGCCCTCCTCCCTTGCTTTAAAGAAAAGGAACCGGTTTACTCGTGTCAGCCGCTATTATGTTCCTGAGAACGTCCTTGACAATAACGTGACAATTGTGTGCGTCTAGAATATTCACGGTGACGACCGGCATCACTAGTGAGTTCATGTGTCATCGGGGGCGTATAACCTCTCGACACACTACGACTGTCGCGAGACTCAGATCTAGACCGGGTGTATTCTCTAACGTTATTCACGATTTCTATATCGAGACGAGCGATGAGACATTATCACAAATTAGATACAAAATGAGGGTAGAAATAAAAACTTATTTAGAATTTAATTTCAGAAAACTAACACAAACTAATTCGGATGGACCAGCGGCAGGATCACGTATTTTGGTGATCCCACTTCTGATCTAACAAACCCTATGATTAATTAAATAAAAATAAACATATAACACAAATGACCAACCTATACTTTCAGTTCTTTATTTATTTATAATTGAACACAATTACCATCACTACATAACTTTAATCGGTTACAAAAATATTTCAATACATAGACGGTTAATTAGTATGTACGTATGTAAGAACAGTAAATACCACGACCGATAAAAACAGACTCGTACCTAATCGACCGTCAGTCAACCGATCATTAACCCGTTACTAAGCGTTCTGCCGTATTTATGTGATTCCGCTCGGTCCTGTTTGAGAAGAGGGTAGTTCTTGTAAGATTAGAATAAATGTTAACAAATAAGTAATAAGATTGTCGATATAACGATATGATAAAGTTGAAAATTTATCAAAAAAATAACACACTTTAATTTTATGTTTCATTCATTCACTTTATCTTCACACAATGATTTGTTGGGTGGTCGGGCCGTTTAGACCCGGTTCGCCCCTGCAGCATGCTACCGTCGTGCAACCCTGCAATTCTATGCGTAGATATCTTCCATAATTCATTTTGCAATGTTTTCACATCAAATATTCAATGATTGCAAAAATAAATAAAGTGACAAAAATTAGATAAATTTTTACTCTGAACAGTTTCTATCAGCGTTGAAGTAGCAGAAGCGCTATTACTGGCACTATTTTGCGATATTATATTTTTCTCTTCTTTGCTCTTGCTTTTGTTTTTTCCATATTTTTTTACATATTTAAGAAATGCCAATGAAGATGATGTGGTTACAGATTGAAGAAAGCTACTGGTTTACTAATTCGACCAGAACTTGTAATCTTCGTCTCGTTCTGTGTTTGCATTAGCCGTATCCTTATATGGCGCGCTCTTGCATTCTTCGGTGTCTTTTTTTTTTTTAAAAACTTTATTCAAGTAGGTATGCAAGTGGTAGTGCCACGCTGTATACCTTCGGGTTACAGGTGAATGGGCCGGCACGCCCGGGGAAGTACCACTCTCTCATTTAAAATCGGCGTAAAGTGGTAGCGCTACCGCGTTTCGTCCGGTAAGTAAGAAATCCGGAGGCCCAATCCCCCTCCCCCCCAAAACTTGATGGTTGTGCAGAATTTGGTAAAATTACCCCAGGAGGGTACCATCAGCGACGACAGCGGTGGAGAATCCCTCTTTGGGCATCCATGCTCAGGACATACACCACCTGAGCAGGGATGCCCAGGCTGCCCTCCGAATTCTGGGGAGGGGGCAATTTTGCGCTCACCACTGTTCGGGGCAAGCGGAGCAGGCATCATAAGGCAACCCCTACCACCCTCGCTGTGGACTTCTGCAACATAAGGGGACTCAACTCCAACCTCAACGCCGTTCACTACCAACTGGAAACGGCGAAGCCGGCCTTGCTCTTTCTAACCGAGACCCAGATATCTTCTCCTGCCGATACGATTTTTGTCTCGTACCCTGGGTACAAATTGGAACTTTCTTTTATACCACGAGCTGGGGTATGCGTTTACGTCAGAGATGATATCTGTTCTCGACGCCTCGGCAGCCTTGAAGGACAGGACCTATCGATTATGTGGCTGCGTGTAGACTGCGATGACCATCCGCGAATCTATGCATGCCTTTATAGGTCCCATAGCGGTAATGCCGAAACCGACCGACTGGTTGAGCACGTCCAAGTGGCTACAGATTCCGTGCTGCAGCAGATTCCATCCGCAGAGATCATTATTCTGGGTGACTTTAATGCTCACCACGCAGAATGGCTCGGCTCACGCACCACCGATCATGCGGGTAGATCTGTTTTGGACTTCGCTCTAGCATATGATCTGACACAACTGGTCAACTCGCCAACGCGAATACCGGATGTGGAAGATCATACACCTTCCCTGTTGGATCTTCTGCTGACTTCGCATTCGGATGGCTATCAGGTTATCGTCGATCCCCCTCTGGGCTCGTCTGACCACTGTCTCGTCGGGAGTACAGTGCCGGTTGTGTGGTACTCACGGCCTCGCTTTGTTGGGTGCCGCCGAGTATGGCACTACAAGTCAGCAGATTGGGATGGGATGCGGTCTTTTTTTGCATCTTACCCATGGGGGCAGATTTGTTTCTCGCCGGATGATCCGAACGCTGCTGCTGACTCTGTTGCCGATGTGGTGCTTCAGGGTATGGAACTATTCATTCCTTACTCTGCAGTACCCATCGGTGGCAAGTCCCAGCCATGGTTTGGTCGCTTCTGCAAAACGGCATCACGCCGAAAGCGGGAACGCTATCAAACCTGGGCTAATGCATCTGCGTCTCGTGATGTAAAAACCAGCGCATTCAAAAAGGAATATAACTCTGCCTCTAGGTTCGAATTGGCGAAGGGCGAAGACGGAGTACATTGGCAGAATTGGCGAGAGACTGGTGCGTCTCCCTTCAGGAACACGAGCGTTCTGTCTCTCGCTAAGGCTGTCTTAGGGAATTTCTGTCGGCCCTCTTTTCCATCTCTGCACAGGGACGGTGAGTCATTGGCCCATACTGCGAAAGAGAAAGCTGATCTTTTAGGCTCTCTCTTCGCGTCGAACTCGACTCTGGATGACCAAGGAAAATCTCCACCAACAATTCCGCAGTGTGATACCACGATGCCGGAGGTTAAATTCCGGCAAATTGCAGTTCGTAAAGCACTTCTTTCCTTGGATATTCATAAGTCGAGCGGACCCGGTGGTATCCCTCCAATCGTGCTACGGACATGTTCTCCCGAGTTGGCACCGGTCTTAACGCGTCTTTTCCGGCAATCTTACACATTAGGCATCGTCCCGAATTCCTGGAAGACAGCTTTGGTGCATCCGATCCCTAAAAAAGGCAACTGCTCAGACCCGTCCAATTATAGGCCTATAGCCATCACCTCCTTGCTCTCCAAGATAATGGAGTCCCTTATTAACTGCCAGCTCCTGCGGTACCTAGAGGAGAATCAGCTGATTAGTGACCGCCAGTACGGTTTCCGTCGGAGTCGCTCAGCCGGTGATCTTTTAGTTTACCTTACTCACAGGTGGGCTGAAGCAGTTGAGAGCAAGGGGGAGGCATTAGCAGCCAGCTTGGACATAGCGAAGGCCTTCGATCGCGTATGGCAAAAAGCGCTTCTTTCGAAGCTTCCTTCCTATGGGCTTCCCGGGAAATTATGCAATTGGATTACCAGCTTTTTGGCAGATCGGAGTATCAAGGTCGTTGTCGACGGTGCATGCTCTGACTTAAAATTCGTCAATGCTGGTGTTCCACAAGGCTGCGTTCTATCACCCACTCTGTTTCTTCATATCAATGATTTGTTGCAAATCGGGAACATTCATTACTATGCAGACGACAGTACCGTTGACACCTTATACACCGGCCGCGCTAATATTTCTCGGGAAAACGTCGAAGAGAACCGGAACAAACTTGTGTCTGAAATCGAGTCTTCATTAAACGAAGTCTCGAATTGGGGCCGGCTAAATCTAGTCCATTTCAACCCCAAAAAGACGCAAGTTTGCGCGTTAACCGCTAAAAAAACACCATTTGTCGTATCTCCACGATTTGAGAACATTCCGATAGCCGCTACAGGTAGTATCGGAATACTTTGCGTTGATATTTCGAGCCTCGTTCAGTTCCGCGGTCAATTGGAAGGCAAAGCCAAATTGGCTTCAAAAAAGCTGGGCGTGCTCAGCAAGGCGAGACAGTATTTCACGTGGGCCCATCGCCTAAAACTTTACAAGGCGCAAATTCGGCCTCACGTGGAGTACTGCTCTCACCTCTGGGCGAGTGCTCCCCAGTACCAGCTCCTTCCATTTGACCGCATCCAACGTAGAGCGGCTCGAGTTATCGACGATCAAGCCCTTTCCGATCTCCTTGATCCTTTGGCTTTGCGTAGAGATGTCGGATCACTGCATCTTCTACCGATTTTTTCACGGGGAATGTTTCGAGGAATTGTTCGGATTAATCCCGGCTGCTGAGTTTCACACGCACTTTCACTCGCACAACCACTTTGTGGAACCAGCTTTCGCCGGCGGTTTTACCGAACCCATACGACATGGGAACCTTCAAGAAAAGAGCGTACTCCTTTTTGAAAGGCCGGCACCGCACCTGCAAGCCCCCTGGTGTTGCAGATGTCCATGGGCGGTGGTAGTCACTTTCCATCAGGTGAGCCTCCTGCTCGTTTGCCACCTATGCCATAAAAATATATATATATATATATCACGTAAAATAAAAGTAATACTTCAAAAATATCAGAGCAAAATGTAACAATAATTTCAAAATTATAAATTCTAATGAACAATTAAAAATAACGACAAAGCTTTATATTAATAATATTAAACTTCAGTCACAATGTAATAGTAAAACATGTTAACTATAAACTTTTATTAGTAGGAACTTCTCAATTTTCAACCGACTTCAAAAAGGAGGAGGATATCAATTCGTTTGTATTTTTTTTTTATGTTTGTTACCTCATAACTTTTCACTGGGTGGACCGATTTTCATATTTTTTTTTTGTTTGAAAGGTAGTGCTTCCCGTGGGGTCCCATTTTAATTTTATTTTTTTCCGATGATGGTATCCGTATAAAAAAGACATACATAAGTCTTAAATTTGCATTATGTATATGCGCGACAAATAGGTGAATAACTGAAAATCACGTTAACCAATTTTGATGATTCTTTTTTATTATAAAATATATATTTCATGTGTAGTTTGGTGTAAGTTTGGTAAGGTTCTGAGAATAGGATCCATGACAAAGTAACGGAACGGAAGGGAACGGAACAATTCTCAGGAGCACGTTAGCGATACTCGGTCGAATCTTTTATTTGTAGGTTATTTGGATATTTGAGTCACCTTCTGTAATGTGGTTATGTTTATGTAATTATCATAGTCGAATATTATAATCAACTAGCCACCCAACCCCGGCTTCGTACGGGTGCAATACTGATACTAAATATACTACAGAATTTGTTTATTTACGACATCACATTGCAAACTTCTAAAATTATCAGTGTTTCTTTACTATATTGTTCATGTATTATATACACAAACCTTCTCCTTGAATCACACTATCTATTAAAAAAAATCGCTTCAAAATCCGTTGAGTAAATTTATAGATATAGGGACAGAGAAAGCGACTTTGTTTTCAACCGACTTCAAAAAGGAGGAGGTTATCAATTCGTCTGTATTTTATACTATGTAGTGATGGAACTCCTAATCGACTTACAGTTAGGGTGCGATATGGGGCAGTATCATTTACTGTCTTTAATCAAATTTTGTGTATATGATGTGATGCCATATGATGTACGACATATATTAGCTCTTTTGCAAAGTTTTTTTACTGAGGTCGAATACTGCTCTTTCGAGGGTGGTACCTTGTTGTTTATGTCGCATGACGTATTAGAGCCGCATTTTGGAAAGTCTATTTTTGCTTTATTCGAAAATTTCTTTGAAATTGTCCCCGAAGTAGTTTCTGATTCATATAAACGGCACGCTTAATCTATCCATATTAAGAAAAATTAGTTAGTCTATATCAGCTTCACATAAAATCAAAAAACAAATAAAATTTTAACAAAAAGAAAATCCGACTTCAAACAAAACACTATTTTAAAACAAATAAAAATGCACTAAAAAGTAATAAAAATAATTGCATATTTTACATATTTTTTAGAGTCCTCCTAGGTAAAATGAACTGAAAAATATTAGACTACTTTAAAGTCGATTTACGATTATATAATGTAGTTATAATTATTGCTATATTTGTAAAAAGATGCCAAATGGCATCTTTTTACTCTTATTACGAACAATATTTTTTTAAATCATCCATTATATGAACACTTCTAATAAAAATAAAAGGGGTCGTTTTTGGTAAATATTAATACTTTAATACTATTCGATCAGAGTTTTCAGATCTCTAGCTATTTGCCTTTGTATAAAACTGTGTACATTGGAAGCTTCGTTCTGCGTGGGGCCCTTGATAAGATGTTTGAGAGTTATCGACGATAATTTTTTTTTATATTGGCAACAGAATATAAATATAAACAAGTCAAACATTTATTTTTATTTTGGCCGCAATATTATTATAATAAACAGTTATATTTACTTCTCTATCACCGGCTTTATGACACTCCATCTGTAAATAATGAGGCACACAAAAATAACAGTGGACATCTCCATAGATCTCAGAGATGTCCATTGTTGACACAGTATCTTTGCTCTGATCTGCTCTTCGTTTTCTTGTTTTTTTTTTAGAATATCAGCACCTGTCGTAGACTTTTTATTGTCTTAGACTGTTTATATCAATTGAAGTTTTAAATGCTGTGATCCAAGAACGTTGACGAAGTTGTGTTTCTTGATTGTAAGTGGGATCATCGTCACTGAGGTCTACGTCGCTTTCCTCCGAATGTATTGGAGAAATTATGTAATTACGTACCACTGTTCGGGGTCTAATTGATAGAAACTCGTCACAAATCGGTGTTAATATGGATGGCGAAGAAACATTGGATTAAGATGTACCTGGCTGTGGGTTAACATTGTCATTTAAAGATTGGGCTGTGTCATGATCGCCACAAGAGTCTGTACTAGATGAAGTAGTACTTGAGATACTGTTAAAACTCGAAGAGCTGGATGAAGAGCTTGAGCTAGATGAACGACGGCGAGTGATTGATTTCTCACGAGTAATCATGGAATTTCTGTTTTTTATTATTTTGTCACTTCATACACGGGCAGCACGATGCTGATATGTTCTTTTGATCTCATAACAACTATCAAACCCAATTTCTTGTTGCTGATCCTGAAAAAAATATAACTTCCAGTTCCAGTTGTATTTTTTCGAAATTAGTGTATTCAAATGGTATGTTATCTTTTTCTTCGTTGGAAATAATTTGAAAATTATATATGTCGGCGCAAACCACGAATTTAAGAGGAACACGTGTCCAGAAATGATTATTTTAATAATAATAATAATTTAAAACTGTTTGATTGTTAAATTAATAATTTTTAGAAAATTTTGAAATGTTAAATTTGTCTAAAATATTTTAGTGTTTGTAAACAGCTGTTATGTTGAGTGAATAAGTCTATCACCACCTATTTTTGTTATAAAATATCAAGCGCCCGCCGGTATCGACAGGCTTGGTCGAGCCGACCAAGAGTGATAAAGATCGAAACCCGTGACGTCAGCTAACCTGACTTTTTTTTTAAAAAAACGGACTCGAACATGCTGCTCCGTTATATACATATATTTATAAAACATAAAACTAATTTAAATAAAATAAAAACCATAATAAATATAATTATTAATAGTTATTTTAATTTACAATTTCGGTTGCCAAAGATAGATTATCCTCAATGATAAAATCCAATCTAGGGTGATGGTTTCAGTAGGTTCATTATTCTTTGTGCTCGAGATTCCACTTTTCGGTAAAATCAACTAATTTAACAGCAGATTCTATTGAAAATACTATATTAAATAGTGCATTTAGGTACAATACTTAAAAATAGACTATGCCGTATCTAAACAACATTAAAACTTACATAACTTAAACTATAAATAATAAAAATAATCTACGCTGTAAATGAACTATATAAATGAATGAAACTGACTTCAATATTTACTAGAACTTAATAATTTATTTTAATTAAAAAGGCCCAATATAAAGATAAAATGATTTTTTCGTGTAAATAAGGGCCTAACACAAATTGCCTCATCAAATATAAAATAATTTACGTACTTTAACAAACCAATAAGACATATTTCCATAAAAAGTAATTACTTTTAGCAATATAGCGATTGTTATCAATTAGTACTTCCGGTTCTACATATACGGCTAGTTCGGTTACATCTTGATGATTATTTATAAGTATAGATTAAAACTTTTGTTCAACAATTTAATTAGTAATTTCATAATCAAATAAATAGTTGATTCATATTTGTTTATACTTGGAACATTTTATTATATATTATTCTATTTATTAATGGCGCCTTCTGCTTGTCAGCTTCCGGCGCAATTAATAAATAGTGCTTATTGTTATTTATATTTTCTCAAATTATGTCGATTAATCAATGCTTTAATAATTTTGTTTTATTATGTATAATGTAAGGATTAAGCTACTAGAATCTTATTTTACTGAT
This sequence comes from Vanessa cardui, assembly GCF_905220365.1. NCBI lineage: Eukaryota > Metazoa > Arthropoda > Insecta > Lepidoptera > Nymphalidae > Vanessa > Vanessa cardui. The sequence goes on from NC_061153.1 coordinate 7,203,766, forward strand.
CTGGCTAGGTTATCTGCTCCTTATCAACTTTCGGTGTAATAATATTAAATCTTTAATATTTAATGTTACATAATCCTGTATTATTAAATAATATTTGTCCGTAAATAATCATTAGAATAATTAAGATAATGTTTAATATTATCTTTTAAGTTTGAGTGAATGAGTAGAAGAGTGAATTTAGTATTAAATTAGGTCAAGATGTTTTTGTATAAATACCGCCAGTTTTAAATATATTGGGCATTGGTATTGTAACTGTTGTAACAAACATTACAAGTGTTTTCCTATATAACGTATCGTCATTTTCGCCGCCACCCTGATAACCCACCTTCTATACGATATATTATGAATTAGACCCAATTATTTATTACATTTTGCATAATACAACAACAACAGCCTGTAAATTCCCAATGCTGGGCTAAAGGCCTCCTCTCCCTTTGAGGAGAAGGTTTAAACCATATTCACCACTCTGTTCCAATGCGGGTTGGTGGAATTTCTATGAAATTTGTTCCGTCAACAAACAATGGACAACGGCTGGCGTCCTTGTGGTGAGTACAGATTACTCAATGCTAGGACAATTCCGGACAAATATCCTATCCGACACATTCAGGATTTTGCACATAATCTGTCCGGTTGCAATATCTTTTCAACAATAGATCTGGTTAAAGCGTATAACCAGTTACCAGTTTTTGAGCAGGACATCCCGAAAACGGCCATTACTACTCCGTTTGGACTCTTCGAGTTTAAATAAAACTAGTTATGACGGATTTTAATCGCGTATATTAATTATTTTGGACATCCCGACGTTTCGAGCACTTTACAGCGTTCGCGGTCACGAGTAGACTAAGGTGGTATTTGTCTATTTGAAGAACAAAGGAAATATTATTTGCAACTACCGCCAACGATTTCTCAATTGGTATCTTGAGTAACGTTCCGGTTGCACGCAGAAGGCACTGACTGTATCTTTAGGTCTTGCAGTCTGTTGGATTTGGGATTTTAAATTTTTAATAAGTGGATCCCAGGTGTTAGAAAGTCTCCAACCATCTTCTCTATTGAAGTTCGGATGTTTTTGAATTTCAATAGCCTCGCGTATCATTCTAGGAATGAATCTGTGTTCTTTAGCGAGGATCTGTGGTTTATCAAATCGGATAAAATGGTTAGGTGCATCCAGAGCATGTTCACAGACTGCAGACTTTGAAGAACGCCTATTTTTGATATCTCCTATATGTTCCTTGACCCTGGTACCGATACTTCTCTTTGTTTGGCCTATGTAAGATAAACCACACTCACATTCGAGTTTATATACTCCTGCAGTTTGTAAAGGAATATTACTCTTGATAGGTCTCAAGAACTGGCTCACTTTCTTATGAGGCTTGTAAACGGTTTTAATTGAAGCTCGCTTCAAGATGTTGCCAATCATGTCTGTAACTCCCTTCACATATGGTAGAAATGCAGGTTGTCGCTCAACTGTGGGTGGCTTGATACGGCTTCTGCGATGCTGGCGAGGCACGGGCAGCTTGTTCTGGCGGAGTGCAAGCTTGACCTGACGTAGCTCGTCCTCTAGGTGTTCAGCATCACAGAGATGGTGGGCTCTCTGAAACAAAGATTTGCCAACGGTAGCTAACTGGCTAGGGTGGTGGTGCGAGTCACCATTGAGGTATTTGTTGGTATTTGTTGGTGGTGTGGGTTTCCTATAAACTGTGTGACTTAATGTATTGTCAGGATTCTTGATAATAAGGATGTCAAGGAAAGCTAAAGAATTATTTGCCTCCATAGTAAATTGAATGTTTTTATTTATAGAATTAAGATGTACTAAAAATGCAGATGTCAGATCACAAGGTAGTATTGTGAAAGTGTCGAGTTTCCATTTATGACTTTTGGCTTACGGGACGCAGCTCAGACCTTCCAAAGGTTTATAGACGAGGTGACACGTGGCCTAGACTTTTGTTACCCTTACCTCGACGACATATTAGTATTACAAGCCAACCGATACTACGGAGCGTCTTTATTACACTAAAAGTACATACAAAAATGTAATAACATAATGATCGTAAATGAGTCATACGAATTGTGTGACGTCAAATGTCAAAGAACTTACAGGACGTGTACAGCGCTAGCTTTTACATATTTCCAATTGTGTGACGTCAAGTGTCAAAGAACTAACAGGCACGTGTACAGCGCTAGCTTGTACATATTTAAAAAAAAAAGGTAAATAAAAATAAGAAATTATCTAAAATTAAAGATACACGTTATTTATTTAAGTCCCCAGTGCTCGCATTAAGATTAAAGTGGATTTTCCTCGGGATGGTGGGTGATGTCGCAGTGTCGACACTCGTTGTAGTGCCTCGTGTCGCTGTACTTGCGGCTGTCATTCTCGGGATCGACGAAGAAGACGACGGGGGCGACGACACTATCTTGTCTAATGTAATGTCATTGTTTGTAGCGGCAGGGTTTGGGTTGACCTCACTAGGTTTCTATTTACATCTTGGCCTCAGATTAAAATATGCGAGTGTGAGCAGCAACGTCGTCATCAAGAATAAAATTGTATAAATTACAATATAATGTGTAGAGACATGGATTTCAAATTTCTTCAAGTCTGACCGCTTCAAATCGTCTATGTTTTTCTTTATTGATGTAAACAATTCTTCATGTTTCTCAGCGGTGAAATTGTGAGGCAATGATATGTTCATGAACTCGTTCAGCGTAGATATAACTGGTACATTGATGTGAGTCGTAGGTTGAATAGAATAGAATAGAATAGAATAGAATAGAATAGAATAGAATAGGATAGGATAGGATAGGATAGGATAGGATGTGGGCGGATGGGGTGCATGTCAGTCGCCTCCTCGTGGCGCACCCTGGGCAACGGGGCCGGCTTGAGCTCGCTCGCCGGCCGCGGCTAAGACTGACGCGGAGGAAGGCCGCGAGGTCGCTCCTAGTACTTCTCCGATTGGTGGCGGAGTGGACTGTGTGAGCGGCCTCGCTGGCATAGCGGAGGAGTGTACAATATGTACAATATGTATTATATGTATTTATGTAAATATTGTAAATAGTTGTGTAAATGTGAATATAGCGGAGGGCTCGTTATGAGCGTTGAAGGAGGGGTGGTCCACCATAGGCACGTGGTGGACCGCCGTCTTAGGTGTGGAGATACACCGATGGTCGGCGGCGGAGCCTGTCATCTTATCCGCCGCCACCAGGGCGTCAGCGTTGTTGGCGCCCAGCCTCCAGTGGCGGACTCGGGGGAGTCCGTCTCGTTTACGGGACGGAGGCAACGGAGGAAGGCGCGCCCTTAGGCGTGCGTTCAATGATTTGACCGCCCTACGGCGGTCGCCGCGGGGGGGCCGCGGAAGTATGCTTTAGCGTTCCCGTAGCCCCTCCATCACGCGGTACGGTGGAAACCCGAGGAGGTTTCAGTGGGTAGGACAGGGCCTTCTGCCCTGGCACGGGGCCCTTATGGCCCCGGTCGAGTCCCACATACCCGTCCCGGTCCCCCGGCCGGGCGGGAGGCGTAAATGCCTTTCCTCCTCGTAAAACAAAAAAAAAAAAAAAAAAAGGATGTGGGCGGATGCGCTGACGGCCCGCAACATCGCCGCGCTGAGAAGGCCGCAGCGCGCGATGGCCGTCAGGATGATAAGGGGATACCGTACGATCTCCTTCGAGGCAGCAAGCCTCCTAGCCGGATCGCCGCCCTGGGACCTCGAGGCTTAGCTCCTCGCGTCGCTCTATTGGTGGCGCGCGGAGGCGGTCGAGCGAGGTGAGCGCCTGGTGCCTCGGCAGATCGAGGCACGCAGGGCAGAGCTTCGCCAGGTCTCAGTGGCGGAGTGGGAGACGCGCTTAGCGCGACCCATGGCAGGGCAAGCCGTCGCTATTGCGGCGGTGAGGCCCGTTTTGAAGGAGTGGCTCACTAGGAGCCACGGCGCCCTCAGCTTTCGGCTGACGCAGGTGCTTACTGGACACGGATGCTTCGGTAGGTACCTGTGTCGCATAGGCCGGGAGCCGACGTCCCAGTGCCACCATTGTGGTGATTGCCGCGACGATACGGCGTTGCACACGTTGGCGGAGTGCCCAGCATGGGCTGAGCAGCGCCGTGACCTCGTCGCGGCCGTCGGTGTCGCTGCGGGAAACCTCTCGCTTCCGGTCGTCGTCTCCACGATGGTACGGAGCGAGGCAGGGTGGAGCGCCGTCGCCACCTTCTGCGAGGAAGTAATGCTCGCAAAGGAGGCGGCGGAAAGGGAGAGAGAGGCTGCCTCCTCTCTCCCCTCCCGCAGCAGACGAACTGGGCGTCACAGGGTGGTCGCCGACTTACGACCACCCTAGGGCGTGGCCTGCGGATGGCAGACTCGGGGCGTCTCGCCGTCCGACCAGCAACAGGCCTCGAGGCGGCGGCGTCGTGTTCCGCACGCGCGCCTCGTAGTGGAGTCCTGCGGCCGGGTGGACAGCCGCAGTGAGTGACGGGGCACGCCTGACTCTTTACATCAGGCGAGCCAACGCCCGTCGGAGGGGTGCGACGAATGCTTCGACGATACCCGCCCTTCCGACACATGGGCAATTGGAGGACACGGGTTGGGTTTTAGTCAGTAAGAGTCTGACAGTACCCTTCGCTCTTCCCCCAGAGCGAAGGGTCTCCATGATGGATTTCCCAACCATAAAAAAAAAAAAAAAAAAAAAGGATAGGATAGGATAGGATAGGATGGGGTGCATGTCAGTCGCCTCCTCGTGGCGCACCCTGGGCAACGGGGCTGGCTTGAGCTTGCTCGCCGGCCGCGGCTAAGACTGACGCAGAGGAAGGCCGCGGGGTCGCTCCTGGTACTTCTCCGATCGGCGGCGGAGTGGACTGTGTGAGCGACCCCGGTGGCAAATGCGGAGGTAGTGTATATATGTATTTTATGTAAATAGTGTAAATACTTTGTACAACTTGTATATATATGTATATGTATATAGAACGGAGGGCTCTTTATGAGCGTCGAAGGAGGAGTGGTGGTCCACCTTGTGGTGTGGAGATACACCGGTGGTCGGCGGCGGAGCCTGTCATCTTATCCGCCGCCACCAGGGCGTCAGCGTTGTTGGCGCCCAGCCTCCAGTGGCGGACTCGGGGGAGTCCGTCACGTTTACGGGACGGAGGCAACGGAGGAAGGCGCGCCCTTAGGCGCGCATTCAACGATTTGACCGCCTCACGGCGGTCGCTGCGGGGGGGCCGCGGAAGTATGCTTTAGCGTTCCCGTAGCCCCTCCATCACGCGGTACGGTGGAAACCCGAGGAGGTTTTAGTGGGTAGGACAGGGCCTTCTGCCTTGGCACGGGGCCCTTATGGGATCTCATCGCTTCATATTTAAGTCAAAGAATCCAGCAAGTTTTCATTAATGGAATAAAGTCTTCTGGATCTACGTTAAAAATGGGAGTTCCACAAGGTTCAATTTTGGGTCCCTTTCTATTCCTAGTATATATAAATGATCTTCCTTTCTATGTTAAGGGTATTTGTGATATAGTGTTGTTTGCTGACGATACTTCGCTGATTTTTAAGGTTGACAGGAAAAAAAATGACTATGACGATGTGAACGGTGCATTATCACAGATACACAATTGGTTTACAGTAAATAATTTAGTTTTGAATGCTCAAAAAACAAAATGTGTAGTTTTTACCCTACCTAATGTTAGCAAGCAAAATTATAATATATCTTTAAATGGTGACCGTCTTGAAGTAGCTGATACTACGGTGTTTTTAGGAATAGAATTGGATTCCAGACTTCAGTGGACTTCTCATTTATCATCCCTAACAGGAAGACTCAGCTCCGCAACATACGCGGTTAGAAAAGTTAGACAACTAACTGATATTGATACCGCTCGTTTAGTTTATTTTGGTTATTTTCACAGTATTATGTCATATGGCATATTACTTTGGGGTAACGCTGCAGATATTGAATCTGTCTTTATTTTACAAAAGAGAGCAATTCGGTTTATTTATAATCTTGGAGCTAGAGACTCTCTTCGGGATGTTTTTAACAGAGTAGGAATACTTACTGTTGCGTCGCAATATATTTACAACAATATCATGTATATTCACAGTAACATTGATCACTTTGATAAAATCAGTGATAATCATTGTATATGCACTAGAAGTAAGGATAAACTTATAACGCCAAGTTTCCGACTCCGCAAAGTCAATAGATCCTTCTTGGGGCAAGGTATCCGTTTCTATAATAAAATTCCGCAGAAATTTTTAACTTTGCCGTTTAGTAAATTCAAATCGTTTGTTAAAAATACATTGGTAGAAAAAGCATACTATTCGATACAAGATTTTGTAGATGATAAAAAAGCGTGGAGTTAATACCTGTTGACTTCCAAGCAGGATACATTAATTGAAATAATTGTATTTAATTAACATGACGTTGTATTTTTTAAATGTTAAAAAAGAGTAACTACTGAGTTTCTTGCCGGTTCTTCTCGGTAGAATCTACTTTCCGAACCGGTGGTAGCTTCACTTAATTGTAAAATGACGATTCAAAAGTGCTTATAAAAGCCTACTTGAATAAAGTTTATTTTGATTTTGATTTTGATGGCCCCGGTCGAGTCCCACATACCCGTCCCGGTCCCCCGGCCGGGCGGGAGGCGTAAATGCCTTTCCTCCTCGTAAAACAAAAAAAAAAAAAGGATAGGATAGGATGGGGTGCCGCGGCTGCTGGAGGAGGTGGTGGGTGCTCTGTTTCCGTCTAGACCGGAGCACACACCACCGGCTATGGTTCCGCCTCAAAGTGACGCGGAAGAGGATGACGAAGACGTGCCCGCGGTTACCCGAGCAGAGCTCAGAGGGGCGGTGGCTCGCATCAGGAACACCGCCCCTGGACCCGACGGCATTCCAGGCCGTGCGTGGGTCCTCGCCCTGAAAGAACTCGGGCCACGACTCTCAGGGCTGCTGAGCGCATGCCTGGAGCGAGGCCAGTTTCCAAGCCGGTGGAAGACCGGGAAGCTGGTCTTGCTCAAGAAGGAGGGACGACCCGCAGACTTGCCATCTGCGTACCGACCGATCGTGTTGCTGGACGAGGTCTGTAAGATCTTCGAGCGTGTCATCGCCAGTCACCTCGTTCAGCACATGACCAGGGTGGGGCCGGATTTGGCGGAGAACCAATTCGGCTTCCGCCAGGGACGTTCGACGGTGGACGCGATCATGCGCGTGAAGGCCCTCGCGGAGGAGGCAGTCGTCCGGGGTGAGGTGGTCTTGGCGGTATCGCTCGACATCGCCAACGCTTTCAACACCTTGCCTTGGAGTACCATCAGGAAAGCACTCCGATACCACGGAGTGCCGCGCTACCTCCAACGCGTGGTCGCGGCCTACTTGTCGGACCGAGTGGTCGTGTACCCGGGTCGAGAGAGCTGGGGTCGTCGAGAGACGTCGTGCGGCGTTCCACAGGGTTCCGTTTTGGGTCCACTCCTGTGGAACGTGGGGTACGACTGGGCCCTGCGCGGTGCGTTCATCCACAGCGTCGGCGTCATTTGTTACGCCGACGACACGCTGGTTACAGCGCGTGGTAAGACGTACCGGCAGGCGGCCACACGCGCGACGGCTGGTGTCGCGCATGCCGTGGGTCGGATCCGGCGGCGGGGCTTGGAGGTGGCATTGCACAAGTCGGAAGCCCTGTGTTTTCACGGGCCGAGGACGAAGCCGCCTCCCGGGTCCAGCATCATGGTAGGAGGGGTGTCCATCGCTGTCGAGTCGAAGATGAAATACCTAGGACTCATCCTCGACAGTAGGTGGAACTTCGAGCCGCACTTTACACGGCTCGCCCCCCGGTTGTTGGGCGCCGCTTCAGCGCTCTCGCGCTTGCTGCCCAATCTGGGGGGGCCAACTCCTCATGAAGGAGGCTCTATATGGGGGTCGTACGGTCGATGGCGTTATACGCCGCGCCAGTGTGGGCGGATGCCCTGACGGCCCGCAACATCGCCGCGCTGAGAAGGCCGCAGCGCGCGATGGCCGTCAGGATGATAAGGGGATACCGTACGATCTCCTTCGAGGCAGCGAGCCTCCTAGCCGGATCGCCGCCCTGGGACCTCGAGGCTTAGCTCCTCGCGTCGCTCTATTGGTGGCGCGCGGAGGCGGTCGAGCGGAGTGAGCGCCTGGTGCCTCGACAGATCGAGCCGCCAGGTCTCAGTGGCGGAGTGGGAGACGCGCTTGGCGCGACCCACGGCAGGGCAAGCCGTCGCTATTGCGGCGGTGAGGCCCGTTTTGAAGGAGTGGCTCACTAGGAGCCACGGCGCCCTCAGCTTCCGGCTGACGCAGGTGCTTACTGGACACGGATGCTTCGGTAGGTACCTGTGTCGCATAGGTCGGGAGCCGACGTCCCAGTGCCACCATTGTGGCGATGGTTGCGACGATACGGCGTTGCACACGTTGGCGGAGTGCCCAGCATGAGCTGAGCAGCGCCGTGACCTCGTCGCGGCCGTAGGTGTCGCTGCGGGAAACCTCTCGCTTCCGGCCGTCGTCTCTGCGATGGTGCGGAGCGAGGCAGGGTGGAGCGCCGTCGCCACCTTCTGCGAGGAAGTCATGCTCGCGAAGGAGGCGGCAGAAAGGGAGAGAGAGGCTGCCTCCTCTCTCCCCTCCCGCAGCAGACGAACTGGGCGTCGCAGGGTGGTCGCCGACTTACGACCACCCTAGGGCGTGGCCTGCGGACGGCGGACTCGGGGCGTCTCGCCGTCCGACCAGCAACAGGCCTCGAGGCGGCGGCGTCGTGTTCCGCACGCGCGCCTCGTAGTGGAGTCCTGCGGCCGGGTGGACAGCCGCAGAGAGTGACGGGGCACGCCTGACTCTTTACATCAGGCGAGCCAACGCCCGTCGGAGGGGTGCGACGAATGCTTCGGCGTTACCCGCCCCTCCGACTCATGGGCACATGGAGGACACGGGTTGGGTTTTAGTCAGTAGGAGTCTGACAGTCCCCTTCGCTCTTCCCCAAGAGCGGAGGGGCTCCATGTAGGATTTCCCAACCATAATAAAAAAAAAATTAAATAAATACAAAAGAAAAAAAAAATAGTAACAAATTTTAACAGGAAAAACAAGAACAACAAATGTCGCATGCAAGTATTAAATAAAAATATACCTACAACAATAAAGAGAAAAGGAAAAAAAAAACATGACTATAAAAAAAAACTAATAACAAAAAAATAAAAACGAGCGAAACGAGAATTAATGCTTATCTATCTTTAATGGTGCAGTGTCCCCGAAAAGGAATGTCCCTCAATTATTGTTGGAGTTTTGCTCCAAAACTGGTTTTCAGTGACATCCATTTCTATTATTTTTTTTCTACGGTAAGCAGCAACTTGCTGTACACAAAAAACTATATGAAAAAAAAAATAAGGGAAGAAAATCTTCAAAAGTAAATAGAATATTTAATTATACACAATTATAAAACTATACTAAACCTGATACATATACTTATAAAATACACATATGAAAAAAATATATATATATAATTTTATATATACGCTTAGCTTAATATTTTCTTTAGGCGCAATAAATAGGCGCGGTGAATGAACATCTGATTGACATAGTCATGTTGAGCGTGAATTGTAAAGGATTCATCTCTAATAGTACAACCAGGGTCAAGGCCGAATACTCTATAAATGTTTCATTGTTATATTATTCGGACATATGATTCGTATGGCGCATTCGGTGCAGCAAGAAAACATCCATGTGTCACGAGCGTCTAATTTAATCCATCTGTCGGTGCATACTTTCGCTTCTGAACGACAGTATGGTTGGTTTTCATTGCTATCTGTATGTTCATATTACAGAGCGGTTGTTCAACTTGCATTGTGTATACAGAATGGTTCAATGGACACAACATTTGTTTGTGTCTTTCGTATGCACATATTTGTATCCTTTTCTGTCATGGATATTATTGTGTCCTTTCTCACGTTGACAGCGAGATATTTTGTTTCCGTTAAAGTATAGATGACTTTGTCTCCTCTTCGTTGAGGGATATCGATGATAATTCAATTCAAATTGATCTCGGTTTATCAGGGGAATCTTGATTTCAATTATCAGGAATCTCCTAGTCACTTTAGCTCGTACTTGTTAGAGACCGTAGAGATCTCGAAACTTGTCAGTTGGAACATCATCCTGTAGATGGCCGGATATTACATTTAATTGTTGCGTAAGTTCTGCCGGAGTTAATAAGTGTATGCTCAGGCGGGCGTTATAAATATCGGTCACGATGTCAAGCAGAGTATCCTGCGTACGTCGAAGGTTGGAGATAATCACATCAACAGATGTTGAAGATGTAGTGTATAAAGAATATTATAATTATAGCATTCAAAGAATTATAAGTTGTTTATGATTTAGTTTGTTTATCAAAGTGTGCAAAGGATCACACTTGTTTACAAGTTAGTCGCACAGGTGATCATTATTATCAGTGGGGATAACAGTATAAATCTCAATGAAAAGTCGTAAGCGGGATCAGTATCATTTCTGTTTCAGAGAGAATAACACTAAAGTATCGTTGATAAATTAAGTACCTAAAGGTGTTCAAGGGAGTATGTGATTTCGATGTAAGTGATGTGAATATATGTGATTATGGATATGTGTACAGAAGTATTAAATATAAAGTTTAATACTTATTGTGTTATTATTCTACAAATGGCGACGAAGATATAAAAAAAAAAAAATGGGAGGATGGAAATGTGACGGTCCAAGTGATGGACACACAGTATTAAGATCCATAAAATGGATAAACAAGTACTAAGGTCCACGAAATGGACAAATAGTACACTAGTCCATATAATGGACATAGCAATATGGTCCATGTGATGGACAAAGCACTAAAAAATATATGTTAGCGCGAAAGCACGAATTTAAGAAAAACACGTGTCCAGAAATTATTATTTTAATAATTTAAAACTGTTTGATTGTTAAATGAATAATTTTTAGTGAATTTTGAAATTTTAAATTAGTCTGAAATATTTTAGTATTGGTAAACAGCTGTTATGTTGAGTGAATACCCTCCTATTTTTGTTATAAAAGATCAAGCACCCGCCGGTAACGACAGACTTGGTCTAGCCGTCGGAGCGATCGGACCGTCTCATATTGGAATAAATCAGAGAGGAGTAATTCCTGAGTTTTATTTCATACCACCGAAGATGGTTAAAGAGCGAAACCCTGACATCGTGACGTCAGCTGTGCTGACGTCATGTTTTTTTAAAAACGGGCTCGGGCATGCTGTTCCGTTATATATAATTAATAATGTGACGGTCCATACAATGAACACACGATTGTGTAATAGAAAAATTTTGAAAAATCTTTCAGTATTCAGATGTTTTCAAAGCTATAATAATTATTTTCGTTTATTTTTCAGGATGTCTAATTTAACTCCAGGTTTTTTTACCAACCAACACCCGTACTAACAACATATCGCTCCGCGTTTAAAATAAATAAAAAGTGGTAAAAATAGTGCTAAGTGTCCAAAAGTGTGTTAATCGTGTTCGTAATCATTTAATTAACCGGGAGAAGTGAAAGTTTTGTAAAATTCCTTACAGTTCCTAAGGGGTAAGGCTCTAAAGTTCCAACAGGAATAACGCCCTAAGGGATAGCATCTCGAATAATCTTGCAAATCCATCAGGAAGTCTGCACCAAGACCTGCAGTTTGACGTCCCAATCACGAAGATCGGACTTCAAATAATCGAGATACAGGTAAGAGAACATCGCCAAATTACCCTTGTTAAGACGTCAAGCAAGTCGGTGTGACGTCAAGGCAAATTCGCGTCCAAGCTCGAGCCTACGTCACTCGCGACTCGCTGCTGAAAAGTCGTCGCAGCGGACCAATTCGGCCTTATCTGAAGACTTCGGAGCCGGCCCCGAGACTCTGCCCCCGCAGACTACAACATCAGGCAGGTAAGATACTACAGAGGGATCTCCACACCCAAGCGTCGTAGGATACCCGAGTTTGGACTTGTCCCGCTCGTAATCACACGGCCATCCTAAATTTCCCACCCCCAGGAAACGCACCCCATCCCTTACAAAAACAAAAAAAAACCATCCCCCACATTTCGATTAATTTAAAATCCAATACATTCATATCCTTTGTGGTATTCCACATCCTTAACCTCCCTTACAACCCCCAACCAACTACCCCAGACTCACCCCTTGTAGTATCTCTGAAACTTTAAGAGCCATAAAGGCGAAGCGAGGGCTGGAGTCAATAGGAACTGGACTTCTCCCAAAGCGAATTCCAGGAATCCCGAACAGAAACACCGGGATAAACGGAAACCAACACCCGCGCATTGGATATCAAGAGACCGGTTCTGAAAAAAAAAAAGAGACTTACAGCAAATAAAAACACCCCTGCACACCAGACACCGCCCACACCCCTGGTCACCGTACCTCACCCCCCCTGGGGCCATTATACCCAGAGATATTCCAATAGGGTCGTGTAGCGGCTCTATCGACTTCTTGAGACCAGCCCTACACTTTAGCCCCGGTGGAATCACAGCAACCATCACCCACCGACCAGGAGGACACAAAGTCACTGTATTACCACTAGCGCAGAATATCACCGCGCCCAACCACCACCAGCGCCACTGCTTACGCAGAGCGTGTACGGCGTTCAAAGCAACGGGACTCCAGACGCATCTCATCAGCGAAAGGTTAGCCCGTACTGACAAAAAAAACTAAATAAATAAATAAATATATATTAAAAAAAAAACGTATATATACATATACATAAATAATAAATAAATACTAAGTATAAATATTAAAGTTGATAACTAGACTTAAAATTTATTTTCTGTTTGTTTAAGTTAAGTAAGTTATCGCAAATAATATATAAAAAAAATATATGTCTTTTAAGAGCGATACCGTTGCGCCCTCGCGCAAAATTGGAAATGCTGCACCGTCCCGCTCAAAATCCTTGAGGAAAACGGTATTAACTAAAAATAAACCCAAGCCTGACTCTCAAGCCACACCCCCCCTACCGACACTGTCCACTGACCTGCCACCCACATACCAACAAACGAGAGTGGCAGAAATAATCGCCAAATATGACCACCCCGATGAGCCGACGACCCACGAGTCGGACTTCGATGACATGGACACCTCGTCCATTGCATCCGGAGCCTCAGCCTTCAACAGGAGGGTAAGTCTCCTGTATACATCACCGAATAGAGGCACCGGCGTAGAAACGTAAAACGTAAACGTAAACGTAAACGTAGGACCTAGTCACGGGGGTGGCAAATGAGTTCTTGCAGAAGGGCAAGACTGCATTGGAAGCCGCTTCAACGATGAAGCGGGAATTCAAGCTCACTTGCCACGACAGTCTGCAAGGGCTTTACGAGACGGTCTTATCCCTCTCGGACTCCAGAAACCGCCACAAATGCAATCTGGAACAGGAGCGCTCTCGACACGCTAGAGAACTGGTGCGAGTTGAGAGAGCCCATAGACGCGAGATCCAGGACATGAAAACCAGCATCATCGAGGAATTGCAGGCGGTCCGGAAAGATCTTAACGGAAACCTGAAGGAAACCCAGGCGGTTCGCAGCTGGCTCGGCTACGAAACCGCAGACCCTTTCAGGACAATTAAGGAGATCCGGGAGGCGCAGGAGGGACTGGAAAACAGGCTCAAAGCGCAAACCCCGATTGCCATCGATTCTGGGGCCAAAAGCGCTGATGGCGAAAAATTTGAGGCTGGCATCAGAGGGCTGCCAGAAACCATCGGCAGCCTCGGAAACCAGCTGGATGTTCTGAGACAAGACCTACACAAAACTAATCGTCTTATACAGAACATCCCAAAGACCACGCCTGCACCCCAGACCCCCCTTGCGACTGATGACAACCTCAGGGAGGAGCTCACTGATATAAAAAACAGCCTTAAAAAATTTAATAAAACACTGACAGAACATCTAAAAAGACAACAGGAAACCACACAACTAACTAGCACATCACAAAAACAGACAGAAGACCCGACTCCACACCTGCAAAAAATAACAGAAAAATTGGGTAAAATGTCCTCTGAGGTACGCGCCATTATCAAAGCCAAGCCCAAGACCAACTCACCGCCAAGACCGTCACATGAAACAGAGCTGGCGGTCCAAGAAGTCAAACAGACCCTGGCCACTATTAAAAAAGGGGTTACGGAACTGAGTGAGAAGCCCACAACGGGCCCGCTCACCTTCGCACAAGTGGCAGCAAAACAACCAATGCCCGCCCAACCCCCACACCACACCCTGATCATCTCTTCCAAAGACCCGGAAGAGACTAGTGAAAAGGTGATCAGCAAGATCAGGGCCGCCCTGGACCTAAAATCTACAGGAGCGAGAGTGGACAGGGTCAGAAAGGCCACCAAAAAGTCGTCCTCAGGTGCGCAACCAAAGAGGACTTAAACCTGGTGAGGAGCCGGGTCCAAACCAACAAGGACCTCAACATAAAGGAGCCAGCAAATCGGGACCCACTTGTCTGCGTGCGGGGAGTCTTGGCCTGCTTCACCAACGAAGAGATCACAGATTATGCGAAATCACAGAATAAACACCTCCTGCAAGGCCTTGGTGAAGCAGACCTCAAGATGAGGGTTCGCTACAGAAAGTGTGCCCGAAACCCGCACGAATGTCACCCGGTCCTAGAGGTGTCCCCGGAAGTGTGGCGGCGCTTCACGCAGTCATTAAAGATCTACGTGGGCTTCGGCAGATGCTCAGTAGAGGATCAGTCACCCCTGATACAATGCGCTAAGTGCCTGGGTTACGGGCACACACGACATCTCTGCAAAGCCACAAAAGATACATGCGGCTTCTGCAGCGGCGACCACATGGGGAAGGACTGTCCCGTCAGGGCAAAAGCCGAAGCACCGCGCTGCGCGAACTGTGTCCGCGCCAAAAGGGATGCCTCAGACCTGGCACACACGGCTTATAGTGAAGAGTGCCAGGAAAGGCAGAAATGGGACCATATAGCGAGATCCAGGGTCCAATATTGCTAAGGGCTCCCTCCTACCCCCTACACCGGTCTCACCTCATTGCAAGGACGGCAGGACGGGCAGGCTTTCATTTATACAGGTGAACTTGCAACGCTTGAGGCTGGCCACGGCTGAGCCGCTCCAGACGGCTCGGGATAAGGGAATAACAGTCGCACTTGTCCAAGAACCCTATGTAGGAAGGACAGGTGAGATGAAGCAACACCCCGGCACACAAGTCATCCAGTGCACCCGGAGTCGTCAGAAACCAGTGAAGGCAGCTATAGTCGTTTTCGGCGACAGGCTGGATGTCGTCCACGACCCCCAGATTGTCACCGAGAACGTAGCGGCTGTTTTCCTGCGAGCGGGTCAGTTGAGACTAAGCCTGCTGTCCGTGTACTTCGAGGGAGACCAAGACCTACACCCCTACCTTCACCAGATAAGGTCAGCCATAAACAAGGTTCCAACCAACAACTTGCTAGTGGCAGGAGACGTGAATGCCTGGAGCCACTGGTGGGGCAGCAACTTCGAAGACCATCGCGGAGCGGAATACCACAATTTCAAAACCGAAATGGACCTCCACATTTTAAACACCGGCAGCGTACCGACCTTCGAAACATATCGAGGCGACAGATTGTACGCCAGCTGTGTCGACGTGACGCTGACTAGCCAATCCCTGTTGGGCAGAGTGGAAGACTGGAGAGGGGACAGGAGTCTCGTAACATCCGATCACAACGCTATTACTTTCAACTTGCGCCTAGAGAGGCCACTAGAGCACTTAAAACCCATCTCTACGCGCAAATACAGCACCAAGAAGGCAAAGTGGTCAGACTTCTCCACAAACTTCAGGATGAAGCTCGTCGACAGCGGATTAACGCTGGAACGCGTCTCAGCCCTCACAACACCCGAGGAGTTGGAGGAGATGTTTAACACCTACACATCATCATCCATGGATCATGCGAAAGCACGATCCCCAAAATGAAAGAGTGAAAAGGCGATCCTAGACCACCATGGTGGTCCGCCATCCTAGAAGATCTTAAAAAGGATGTGCTTAGGAAAAAGCGCCGAATCCGAAATGCTGCACCCTGCCGAAGGCATCGCGTAATCCAAGAGTACGTACAAGCAAGGGAAGACTACAAAGGACGCGAAATCGAAGCTGTCACTCAAAGCTGGAAAGAGTTTTGTTCGACCCAGGACCGCGAAAGCGTCTGGGACGGTGTATACAGGGTAATAAGGAAGACGTCGAAAAGGAGCGAAGATCTACTCCTAAAGGATTCAGCTGGAGAAACACTAACACCTGAAAAATCAGCTGAACTCCTAGCGTGCACTTTCTATCCAGACGACTCTGTAGAAACCGAAAACGCCAAACAGCGATCAATACGAGCGATCGCGGAGAACAAAACACCGGAGGAAATCCAAGAACTGTCGGACGACGATCCACCATTCACCACCGCGGAGCTGGAAATGGTTCTTATGAACCTTAATCCAAAGAAAGCCCCAGGTCCGGATGGTCTGACGTCCGACATATGCACCGCGGCCATAAACTGTGACAGGGAGGTATTTCTGGCATTGGCAAACAAATGCCTGATGCTATCTTACTTCCCCAATCAGTGGAAGGTCGCCCACGTGTGCATCCTCCGGAAACCAGCCAAAGAGGACTACACCCACCCGAAATCCTACAGGCCGATAGGACTTCTATCAATCCTCGGCAAGATAGTAGAGAAACTCTTAGTGGGAAGGCTTCAATACCATCTTCTTCCGACCCTGCATCCCAGCCAGTACGGATTCATGCCACAGCGTGGAACGGAAGACGCCCTTTACGACTTGGTCGGGCATATCCAGAAGGAGATAAGATCCAAGAAAATAGTACTTCTGGTATCTCTCGACATAGAGGGCGCCTTCGACAACGCATGATGGCCTGCCCTTAAAAAGCAGCTGGTCAAAAAACATTGCCCGAGAAACTTATACGCTTTGGTGACATCATACCTCCAAGACCGAAGAGTCATAGTGAACTATGCCAGAGCGACCAGCGAGAAGGGAACCACGAAGGGATGTGTCCAGGGCTCAATTGGTGGACCGACCTTCTGGAACCTCATCCTGGACTCGCTACTTCACGAGATGGCAACAAAAGGGGTCTATTGTCAGGCCTTTGCGGATGATGTGGTCCTGGTTTTCTCGAACCATCATACCAGCCAGTTACAAGCAACAGCGGAATCCACCCTAGCTGCCGTACAAGAATGGGGCACTGAAAACAAACTGAGTTTCGCACCACACATAACAAACGCGATGGTGCTAACAAAGAAGCTCAAGTACGATGCCCCGGTCATTCATATGTGCGGCACACCGCTTAGCTTAGTGACTGAGATCAAACTACTGGGACTCATCATAGACTCCAAGCTTACGTTCAATGCGCATGTATCCGCAACCTGCAAAAAGGCGGCGGACATATACAAACAACTCGCGTGCGCGGCGAGAGTGACTTGGGGTCTAAATGGAGAAATCGTCAGGACCATATATGTGGCAGTGATAGAGCCTATCGTTCTTTACGCGGCAAGCGTTTGGTCTCCTCCAGTCGAGAAACTTATGATACAAAGTAAGCTAAACTCGCTGCAACGAGGCTTCGCCCGAAAGATCTGTAAAGCGTATAGGACGGTATCTCTGACATCGGCACTAATCCTATCAGGCCAACTCCCCCTCGATATTCGTGTCAAAGAGGCTGCCACCCTTTTTAAGATCAAAAAAGGCTACTGTGTGGACCTTATCCCACCGGGACGTGAAATAGAGCGCAGAGTGGGACCTCTACAAAACCCACATCCATCGCAACTCATAACAATCGAGTATGCTTGCCTAGAGAGTCTGGACCCACAAACCCTGGAAGAACACCATATTGTTGGCCCCCTAATATTTACCGACGGCAGCAAAATTGAGGGGAAAGTCGGCGCTGCCCTAACATGGTGGGATCAGGGAAGGGAAACCAGAAACTCCACGTTCCGACTGGAGCCGCACAATACCGTTTTCCAATCCGAGATGTATGCGCTCCTCAGAGCAATAATAATGGTGAGGAAATCGAAACATCGCTACGCTAACATCTTGAGTGACTCGAGATCCTCGCTTGACTTGCTTAGGTGCCCATCAGTCACGCACCCGCTTGCAATCGAGATGAAGGAGTGCATACGGCAAATCGGAGAGGAGGGCAGAAGTGTGCGGTTCTTTTGGCTCAGGGCCCACGCAGGAACACCGGGCAATGAAAGAGCGGACGAACTTGCCAAAAAAGCGGCCCTAACGAAAAAAACTGCAACTGACTACGATCGAGTTCCAATCTCGTATGTCAAAAGGCGGATACGTGAAGAGACAGTCGAAAGTGGCAGGCACGCTATGACTCCTCAGAAACCGGTTCAGTAACTAAAATATTCTTACCAGACGTAAAAGTTGCAAAAAAAGTGGTAAGAACGTCGAAAATTACACCCGTCGACACTCAACTGCTGACCGGTCATGGAGGTTTCGCGGCGTACCTTCACCGCTTCAAAATAAAAGACAGTCCTTCATGTGTCTGCGACCCCAAATGTGAGGAAACAATCCTCCACCTAATCTTGGAATGTCCAAGATTCGGAAGAGACAGACTGGCGTTTGAAATGAAAACAAACATCACCCTCAACCAGTCTACACTCCACACCATCATGGACAAGGAGGACTTAAGAACACCCTTCCTCACATTCGCGAGAACAGCCGTGCAATTGGCCGCAAAAAGGAACAGTTCGTCGATCGCCCATCCATCTGCACCAGCTGTAACCGCCAATCCACAATCCCACAACGATGTTGTACAGCACGCAACAGACCAACACAACAGCACATTTCCAACTATAACACGACAACCACCAGACACCACACCACAACCACAACCACAAACAACACACAATACGGACCAGACCTCCCTGAGGCGGAGGCTGCAGGCTCTTTCCAACACCATGCGGGGATTACTCATGAAGAGAAACCATCCTACCGCGCCCCTACAACCCATACAATCGTGCATTCGCAGAACTCACACAAGACGTAGGAGAACGTGGAGTTCCGGGTATTGTAGTCAAAGGCGTGGCTCTCTTCATGAGCGAAGAATCAGAAAGTTTGGGCATCAGCTTCTGTCGATGGGAAAACTCAGACCGCGTGACAGTGTCGCCTGGACTAGCCTTACTAATCAAAGGGAGCACATCAAAAGTGAGCATCAAGCGCGCTACCATCGATGCGCTCACCATGCAAATGCCGGGTGCCCTGACCTGCCGACTTGTGCGATCAAAAAAGAAAGTGGTCGCGCTTTTCGAATGGGGAAGGACTTCTCCCTTTGCACTCGCATGCTCACAGCTCTCGAAAATTGGTGAGGAGACCCAGGACGGCATTCCACGTCGGATAAGCGTGGACGCCATGAGAGTCGGGCCTGAAACAGGCGACGTAGCAGATCACTACGGATGCCTTACAGCCTCAACAACACACGAGGTCGTTGTATACGAAGACAGGGGGGAAGACCTAGGTTTTCTTAAACCCAAGGCCGCACCATCTCTCCCCTCTACAGTACTGACTACCATGGAGTCCCCTCCGAGTGAATCCGAACGCCTTCAAAATAAGTTGGCGGCGCAGTGATCCGCCCAAGCCTCATACACCCGACGACGAAAGAGCCCGACCTCCGAGCACCACAAATGGCTCTGATTAATAAGATTCAGGATATAGTCTCCCCGAGAAACAGAGAGTCAAAATCGCCCAAAACTGACCCCGGGCCGTCAACCTCAACAAACCAAAAAGCGACGGCGTTGAGGGAATTCCTTAGGTCGAAGGACTCGGGAAAACCCAAAACGACTCGTACAGGTTCGACAAAGGCCGATCGGGGACAAGTCACACCACCAAAGCTGACACCAGCGTCCAACCCGCGAGACCACGCAGTGAATGCATACGTGGAGTTCCAGGCTATAGTGAAAGCAACCCGTGAGGTCCACTTAGCCACCTGCAACAAAATCTTGCAGACCTACCGTCGAGCCTATGAAAAGCTGCTGGAGGTGGAGCTCCAAGAAGCCGAGGCGGCCATTTACAACAACGACATATCCCAGATCATCAAAGGGAGAATGTCGGGGCGGTACATGGCTGCTTACAGCGCTGCGAAAGGCTTCGTGGGCCTGGTCGAAGCGGAAGGGCGAGGAGACTCTCCTCTCAAGTTTCTCACACCAGTCGGAGACCCTATCGTGGTAGTGGCCAGTTGCACGAGGATAATGCTCGACGACAGAATACTGGAGATGGCGAAGTCCATTTCAACAGGTCCCAAAAACGAGGCACTCCTTGTGGACTGGGAACTGCCACGACTATCCTGGATCAATGGAGTACCAGGATGCGGGAAGACTGCTCACATCGTCAAGAACTTCGACGAGAATACTGAAGTAGTAGCCACCACAACACTGGAAGCCGCCAAAGACATACGTGAACATCTAACGAACCGATTTGGACAAAAAGCCAAATCAAGGGTACGCACAATGGCTTCAATTCTAGTAAATGGTCTTCATGAGGATATAAAGTGCGACCGCCTAACGGTTGACGAAGCCCTCATGAACCATTTTGGAGCCATAGTAATGGCGGCTCGACTGACTGGCGCTAAAGAAGTAACACTCGTCGGAGATATCAACCAGCTGCCTTACATCGACAGAGAAAATCTGTTCGAAATGAGGTACTGCAGACCAAACTTGACAACCAACATCACCCGTGAGCTGTCTTGCACGTATCGGTACCCCATTGACGTCGCATATGCCATCAGCGACGTCTACAGAGCCATTTACTCTGTCAACCCCGTCGTCCACTCCCTAAAAATTGGATAGGTTCACTGGCGCGAAAATACCAACCGACCAAGCCAGAACCCTATACCTGGTCTATACCCAGGAGGAAAAGAAACTCCTGATGGACCAGGGATACGGCCGAGGCGAAGGGTCACGCGTCATGACCATCCATGAAGCACAGGGACAGACATATGGCGAAGTCATCATCGTCGAAACCAGACGCGTGGGGCTCAGCATACATCGGCCCTTTTTTTTGCTGCTGTCTCGATATTTGCGGCTTCGAGATAGATATTTAATCCACTTTTTTTTTTTTTATTATTCTTTATTGCACAGATCCCGCTTCATCGTTGAAGCGGCTTCCAATGCAGTCTTGCCCTTCTGCAAGAACTCATTTGCCACCCCCGTGACTAGGTCCTACGTTTACGTTTACGTTTACGTTTTACGTTTCTACGCCGGTGCCTCTATTCGGTGATGTATACATGAGACTTACCCTCCTGTTGAAGGCTGAGGCTCCGGATGCAATGGACGAGGTGTCCATGTCATCGAAGTCCGACTCGTGGGTCGTCGGCTCATCGGGGTGGTCATATTTGGCGATTATTTCTGCCACTCTCGTTTGTTGGTATGTGGGTGGCAGGTCAGTGGACAGTGTCGGTAGGGGGGGTGTGGCTTGAGAGTCAGGCTTGGGTTTATTTTTAGTTAATACCGTTTTCCTCAAGGATTTTGAGCGGGACGGTGCAGCATTTCCAATTTTGCGCGAGGGCGCAACGGTATCGCTCTTAAAAGACATATATTTTTTTTATATATTATTTGCGATAACTTACTTAACTTAAACAAACAGAAAATAAATTTTAAGTCTAGTTATCAACTTTAATATTTATACTTAGTATTTATTTATTATTTATGTATATGTATATATACGTTTTTTTTTTAATATATATTTATTTATTTATTTAGTTTTTTTTGTCAGTACGGGCTAACCTTTCGCTGATGAGATGCGTCTGGAGTCCCGTTGCTTTGAACGCCGTACACGCTCTGCGTAAGCAGTGGCGCTGGTGGTGGTTGGGCGCGGTGATATTCTGCGCTAGTGGTAATACAGTGACTTTGTGTCCTCCTGGTCGGTGGCATTGGTTGTTTTGCTGCCACTTGTGCGAAGGTGAGCGGGCCCGTTGTGGGCTTCTCACTCAGTTCCGTAACCCCTTTTTTAATAGTGGCCAGGGTCTGTTTGACTTCTTGGACCGCCAGCTCTGTTTCATGTGACGGTCTTGGCGGTGAGTTGGTCTTGGGCTTGGCTTTGATAATGGCGCGTACCTCAGAGGACATTTTACCCAATTTTTCTGTTATTTTATTAAGTTTATAATATTTAACTAGGTTATCTAAATCATTTTGTACTTTATTACAATCATCCATATTTTTAGTAGATAAAAATATTTTTTTATCATCTGCAAACATGAGAAATTTCGCGGATTTAAAGCAGTATGAAATGTCATATAGGTAGGCGTTATAAAGTAGTGGTCCTAAGATAGAACCTTGGGGTACACCAGATGTGATTTCTATGTAATTACTTCTCGCACCACCTAACACGACAGCTTGCATTCTTTTAGTTATATACGAATAAAACCATCCATGTAAGTCTCCTCTTATACCAAGTGCTTGTAGCTTTTGCAATAGGATAATGTGATCTACTCTGTCAAAAGCCTTTTCAAAATCTGTGTATACCACGTCAACCTGTTGTTTTTGATCCATAGACATAATTACGTAATTAGTGAATGTTGATAAATTACTTATAGTTGATCTGTTATTAACAAACCCATGTTGCTGTGGGGGTAAAAAAAAGTAAAGTAAAAAAGTAAAAAAGCTGTGGGGGTATTGACTTGTAAATTAGTGACGCAATATTTTTATGTATAACTTTTTCAAATACTTTGCTGATTGTGTTAATTATTGATATTGGCCGCTAATGTTCTATTTTATTTCTGGGACCGGCTTTGTGTAAGGGTATTATTAATGCTTCTTTCCATTTAGCTGGATAAGTAGCAAAGCCATTTAACGATTTGTTAAATATTATGGAAAGGGGCTTAAAAAGATTTTTCGCACATTTATTATAAAATATTGCAGGAATATTATCACTACCAGCTCCCTTGCTTGTATCTAATTTATTTAGTATATCATATACGTCTTTTTCACTAATGATTAATTTGTTTATGTTTTTCATCTGATTCTGGTAGATTTAAACTGACATTATAATTAATATTATTTTTTTTCATAAAAACGCTTTCAAAAAATGTGCTGAACCCAGAACAAATTTCGTCAATGGTATTGAAACTTTGGTCACCTAATGTTAGACTATTAGGATACCTAGTGTTCAATGATTTTTGGTACCACCATAGCAGTTTAGGGAATTTTTTGAGTAATATTTGGATATTAAGTTTAAATCGAGTATAGCATTTTTCCTGAATATTTTTTTGTCTTTTCCGTAATAATGAGAATTCATCATAGTCTCTTGGGTTTTTGTATATTTTCCAACGTGAATGTGCTTTCATTTTATCGTTAATTATGTGTATTAATGACTTACTGTACCATATTGGATATTGTGATAAATTTTTGTTATTTGCAGTAAAACGTGGGACATTTCTTTCAATAATTTCATTTATAATACTATAAAATCTATCAACTATACAGTCTATTGTATTCCCTTGTAGCACAGCGGTCCAATCGATTTGCGTTAGGTTCATATTTATAATATCATAGTCGGCCCTATTAAATTTTAACTTAGCAACAGGTGGGACTTTAAGGTCTTTTAATAAAATATCTGACGCATCTATTTCAAGTGTAGGGTGATATTTGTCTTCGGAAACAAGGCATTCTTTAGATTTATGTACATTCAATAATATATTACTAAAAATTAAATCTAAGATGTTCCCATTTGAATTCGGGATTGAATTGTATTGTGTTAAATGTAATGTACTAGTTGCGTAGATTAAATTTGCAGATGTACTCTGCGCTATCAATGACCCACAGCTATAACTCTGCGAGTTAATATCAGACCATTCAATATTTGGTAAATTGAAGTCACCCGATATTATGAAATAATCATTAGATTTGTTTGTAAGTGTGGTAGAAAAGAAATAACACATATCTTCTAATCGCTTGGCTTGAGTGTTATCAGGCGGAATATATATAACTCCAATGTGGAGGTCACGATCATTGTAGTGTGAATGAGCTGGTATGGTAATCCAGATATTTTCAACTCCTGGGCAGTCCCAATCCGTTCTTTCTTGCGGATGGAGACTATGTTTACAACAGATCATAACTCCACCCCCAATACTTTTATTAGATGTAGTTCTATTCCTATCATAACGAAAAATTTCATACCTGTTATCACACAGTTCCCCAGAGTAAAATCCGTCAGCTAGCCATGTTTCACTAATAAGAACTATGTCATAGTCGTTCGATAGTACATTAAGTCTTAGTTGTTCAGTGTTTGTTCGCAGTCCAAGGACATTTTGATAAATTATTTTTAATGATCTAGTCATGACGCAGATTTATGAAATGTACCAAAATGTATTATAATTATTATTTTGTATGAATATTTAACAGAAAATATTGAACGAATTATATTAGCAGCATATTTGGCTATAATAAGTTTATTTTTATTTTTATATGTAATTTTTTTTTTATTTACTGTATGTTTTTTTATAATTTTTAGCGGTAGGTGTGTTGTTGTTGTTGTTATTGTGTTAAATGTGGTAAGTGTGATTATGAAGTTGTCATGTTTTAGTGAACAGTATCCTATATACAATTTTGAGTTAAAATTATAATAAACTGTAGTATTAAAAAGCAGTAGAAATATGTTATTTACTATCTTATAGTTATAAAATGTTATTTTATTTTGTTGAAGTCGTTTTCGGAACTTATTGCTAAGGCCGGTGATTCTTCGTTTCTTCTTAAAAAAATTTAACAATTTCTGACCCAGATGAACTTGTAAGATTTATCAGAAGCGATAGATTTTGCCTTATTAAACAACTGCTTGTTCTTTGGGGTTAAATGTTCGTTGACGTAGAATCTGCGACGATTCCCTCCTATTCCTATATCTGTTGTACTAATGCCTCTAACTTTTCTTAAGCCGGATAAAATTGCATCCTTAAGCTCACGATTTTTTAATTTTGCAACAAGTGTTTTCGGTCTACCTGGCTTACTTTGCATTGGCTGTACTCGTGAGGCAAATTCAATCTGTTCATATTTGAGGGTGACCCCTGCATGCTTTGCTATTTCGATGACTAAATTAATTGGTGATTCTTTGGGTAATTCAGGCAATCCTACTATTTCTAAGTTCGACATTCTTGCCCATTGTTGTTGGTTATTAATTTGTTTTTGTAGTTCTGAAACTTTTCTATCTGTTTGTGTTATTCTTGCTTCTAACTTCTTACATTTTTCATCCAAGTTCTCATAATCAAAACGTAACTGTGCATTTTCTTCCTCCAGTCTTTTAATTTCTTTGGCCATTTCCTTCCTTATTTCCGCAATGAACTAAAGGTATCTCTTACCTTTAGTTCATTAAATATAGATTCCACCATAGGCTTTACTTTGTTATCAAAGATGGATTCAAATTGCTCTAAAATTTCTGGAGAATTAAATAAAGTACCCTCCAAGTTTTCATTATTATGTTTCGTTATTAAGATCTTGGTTTAAGTTAGGCGTGCTAGTAGTTGAAGAAGAAGTAGAATATTTATCAGAGTCACTTTCTGTTGTTGTTTGTGATTTATGTGCTTTCTTCTTCTTGTCTACCTCCGAAGTGGCCAAATTACTGTTTTTAATTTTGCAATTATGACATTTTCACTGGGCTCTTATACCAACTGAATCTTTACCGATTTTAACACATTCGGTATGGAATAATATAAAGGCAGTATAAAAGGCAGTGACTGCACTTAATTCGCTTCTGTGTTACTGCGATATTATCAGTACAAATTTTGCAAGTAAAAACCATATTGTTTAACAAGTTCTCCGTGGTAGAATTTGTAACAAATAAGCAAAAATAATTCACAGGAATTAAAAAAGAAAAAAAAAATAGATTTGTTCGGGATCGATCGTTGATTCTTCGACGAATTTCGAGTACTCGCACCGATACACCACAACACTGTTAACTGGCGCGTCGAATATTCTTTACAGTTTCATCGCGAAGTGCTGATCGTAATTTATTTTATTAATGTTAGGTAGGAAGACAAAACGATTTGCACTGTTTATTATAATATGTGTATTTCAATCACTTCAATTTTAATTATTGCGGTAATTTACTTGTATTTACACTGTTCGTTCTATAAAAAAACTTTTAGTTCTTTAGATTAATAACAAAAGCACAGTGAAGTTTACACTTTTATAACTGTTTTCGAATTTTTTATACGGAGCACAGTAAAGATAACTAGCACTCACGCGAGCGCGAGCGACAATCCCTAATGTTAATGTTAAAAGCATCAGCAGGAAAAGTACCATGTTCATCAGTGTAGTTGCCAGGCCTCGATTTTTTCGCAATGTACGTGGTGTCGAGGTGTCATTTTTCTTGGGTTCGTCATTTCCAAAGTGATTTTTGAGAAGTCATGTTTATTGATAACCGGAAGTGGAACCAACTTGATTATGGGTCGTTTTATTTCTCCACTCTTCGTACGTAGCGCCACGACTCTGATGTGCCCATCCGTTCCTGGATGAACGTCAATCACTCGTCCCATAGCCCATTTCGTCGGTGGCAGGTTCTCTACTTTGATGAGAACAATGTCATTAACCTTCATATTTTCTTGAGGATACTTCCATTTCGAACGAATTTGTAGGTGTTGTAAATAGTCGGACGAACATTTTCGCCAAAACTCACGATGCATTTTCTCAGTGAGCTGCCATCTCGTCTTGATACAACGTTCGTCAAAGTCAGTCAGCGGCGAGGATAAAAAAGTCAGGTAGGTATCGTCAATAGCACGTACACGTAATTGTACGGTCGTTAATAATATTTCGTCATCCTCGCTAGTCACATTGTTTGTCGCATGCTGCCGGCGGTAAGATACAGGGTTCGATGCCGGTGCAGTTGACGCAATCGGTTCGTTACCCGAGTCATGCAAAGAAGTATGATGACCTCCATTGCAAACTTTACATCGCTTTGTAGAATTACATGTTTCGTTCGTGCACATACAGGCAGTTTTTTGCAAAGTCGATGTTTCGCAATTAATTTCCACTTCGCATCTGTTGTCAAGGAGTCATATTTCCGACATTGGTAGAGCGCATGATTTGAATTGCATAAAATACATTGAGTATTGGCAGACGTCACGTGTGCAGCTTTATAAAATTGTGCTCTATTAACAGCTCCGAAGTGAGAATTTAGCCTTGAATGACGTAGATGATTTCGTCTATGACCAATTTTCGTTGTCTTTCTTATTCGTGGGTTTAAGCGCAATGAATTTCGCCTCTAAAAACGTCATGAATTCGTCAAATTCGGGGAGCTCACGAGGCATCTTTCGCGATTCCTTGTAGTCACTACGCGTTTCAGGATCAAGTTTCTGGACTAACAGGTAGACCAACAGTGGATCCCAGCTCGATGTGTCCACGCCTAAGTTGTGAATAGCGTGAATACATTCCATCGCGGTGTCGTGACGCGTTTAATTTCAGCCGATGATTGCCTTTCTATTGGGCGCTGGTTGAGAAACACTTCAATATATTTGTTAAACAATATTTGAATGTTGTGGTATCGATGTTACAAAATCTCCCAGGCAGTTTTGTAGTTCTCTTCCGATACAGTAAAGTGTTGGACGAGGCGATGAGCTTCACCTTTTAATTTGCCTTTTAAATGTTGCATCTTTTGAGAGTTGCTCAGAGTCGAGTTGTCATGTATGCCAGTTTTGTAGAGATCTAAAAACGTAGGCCATTGTGTGTAGTCACCGGAAAATGTTGGAACCTCAACCTTAGGGGTGGACTCGTACTGATGCGCTGTAGCAGATATTCTTTTGTTTAGCGATCTTTTCATAGCCTTGAATTTCTCCTCGTACTCGGAAAACTCTTGTTCGTACGCCGCATCTTCACCATTTAATATGTTGTCAATTTTGAGGTGCAAAGTGTCAATATTCTTCCATCGGAATTGCAGATTCTTTAATTCGTCCTCCATCTCCCATTTTTCCATCAGTTTGTCAAGATTGATGTTCTGTATTTGTCGGCTTAACGCACGGAAGTTGGTACGTTGTTTAGTGTCAGTGTAAATATCAAATTCAAATTCAATTCAAATTCAAATTCTTTATTTATAAAATTTTTGAAAACAACAAAAATTTCGCCACTAGGCATACTGATTTTAAAGTATGATTTTAAAGGTAAAATTGTTCTCGTCAAATCGTCGAAGCAAACCCGTTTTAGTTTTCTTGAACAACTGTATAGTGAGAAAATTAAAATATTGGAACAAAAAAAGAATGGGTTTATAAATTTGATTGAAAAAAATCTAATTCCGCAGTATTATAGAAGCTTTTATGAAAACCTTTAATTATTTTTTTTGTTTTTATTAAAACCTAAACACTGTTTTAAAACTGTTTACTTGTTTATGATTGTTACCTACCTTTCAATTTTATCAAGAAGTACGTACTCTTTATGTTTTTTAAGTCTGATTTTCTCTTTAGTATAAGTTTTTGTGATAATTACCTAAGATTTACCTATGATTATTTTATTTAATCCTAGTCGAATTAAACTGAGACTAATAAACATAGACTGAAATCGTTGTAATGCTGCCATCATTTAATAATACTCGTAAATAATGTTTATTATAAGTATACCATACAAAAAACTGTTTTTAGTTACTACATAGCCAACAACGGTCCTTTGTGTGCTCAAGTGTAGGTAGTGATTTAAATTTTATTTTATGTTTATTAAAAAACTAAGCAAAGCTAAAAATAAATATTTAAATTATTTCTTTATGTAATTTATTAAAATAAATTAACATTAATTAATAATGAAATTTCTGTTTTCAATTTGTATTATTTTGAAAATTTATTCCTAATGTTTGTGGAACATGGTAGTATAATTAATGCTCTTTAACATAACTTAATGGATTAACAAATCATAAAAAAATAGGATGGCGTAGCAAAATAAACATTAGGTTAAAATAATGTCTTAAAAAAATAATCAAAAAGTCGATCATAGACCCTTAAAATTGCATTTTTATGAAAAAATATTTTTCAAGTTAGTACTGTGGTTTATAAGATTTTTTTGTGTAAAAAAGTATTATTATGTTCTTGCCTATAGATTTTTATTTTTTTTTCTCAGTAATAGCAAAATTAAAAAACTCGTGAAGTGAACAAAAAGGTTATCAATAAAGTAAGTTTATAAAATATATAAGTGAGGTTAATCAATTATTAACGGAAATGGATATATATTGATTTGAAAACTTCGAATCGCTCCCGCTTCGCTCGCTTTTTTGAGATAATACCCTGTTCATCTGGACCAACGATATGTGGAGACTCGTTAACCGCTTTCGAGGAATGTAAGGTTAGCTTAAGTAACGCAGCTATGCTAGCGCACCCTGACTCAACACAAGTGCCAAACTTGTAGCTCAATGCTATATATGGCCACAGATGAGAAATCACTGTCGTAAGTGGTCTAGGACATGTTTGGACTGCCAACGCGCGAAAGTAAATCGACATGTGTCATCTCCTTTAGGCACTATCGATTTACCAAACGCGCATTTCAAATATGTTCACTTAGACCTCATCGGACCACTACCTCCATCTGCCGGAAATCGGTACTGCCTGACAGCGGTCGATCGCTTTACGCGATGGGCTGAAGCTGTACCTATTACCGATATTACGGCAGAGTCTGTGGCCAAGGCATTCCTTTCTGGGTGGTTTGCCCGATTTGGTTGCCCGGCTGACATTGTCACTGATCGAGGTAGGCAGTTTGAGTCTTCACTGTTCCAACAGCTTTCGAAAACCATTGGTTTTAAACATCGAAAGAAAACTGCTTACCACCCTCAGTGCAATGGCCTAGTCGAGCGATTCCATCGGCAACTAAAGGCTGCAATTATGTGCCATGCGGACTGTCAATGGTCTGAGTCATTGCCACTCGTACTACTCGGTATACGAAGCTCTTTCGAGGACGACCTTCAATGTTCCTCAGCTGAGCTCGTATACGGAGAACCTTTACGACTCCCAGGTGACTTTTTTGATTGCAGTGTTGACAAATGTACAACTGATGTCACTGATTTTTCAGCACGAATCAGATCATTTGCCAACGATTTGCAACCAGTCCCTATTAAGCACCACTCGGCAATTAATAAAAAGTATTTGTGTACAAGGACCTTTCCTCTTGTTCTCACGTATTTTTACGCGAGGATGCGTTGAGAGGTTCTCTTCGACCAGCATATAATGATTGAATGAATGAATGAATGAATGAAATATACTTTTATTGTACACCAAGGAAAGTACATACAATTTTAAAAACAGAAAAAAAAAACAATGTTATAGAGTATACAATCGGCGGCCTCATCGCTAGAAGAGCGATCTCTTCCAGGCAACCGGTTGGCATAGGACATTATACAAATAAATAAATTTAGGGTGGAGGTGTACTATAATACAAATATAATACAGTAGTAAAAATAATACATACATATATAATGAGAAAATACACACATAAGTAGTAAAAAAAACATGCACACAATTTTAAAATAAATGAGGATTGAAGGAGAAGAAAGGTAAGGGATGAAAATACGATTTCAAGTATCAATATAATATTCGAAAATGCGAAGTTTAAATATTTCAAGAGATTTAGCTCGACGTACCGCTAAGGGCAAGGAGTTCCATAAGCGTGCTGCGTTAATTGTAAAAGATTTTGAGTAACAAGTTGAAGAGTGAGAAGGGATACTTAAAATTAAATTATCCTCGGAGCGCAGAGAGTGATAATGAGAAGCGCCAAGGAACTTAAATCTCTCTTTTAAATAAAGAGGAACTTTTGGATTGAATAGGATACAGTAAAGAAATGATAGAATACAAGTATTCCTGCGAAGGCGGACTGGAAGCCACTTGAGCCTTTTGCGAAATTCAGAAACATGGTCATATTTGCGAAGCCCAAATATGAACCGTATACAGAGATTTTGAATGCGCTCAAGTTTATTTAGTTGCTCCTCGTTTAAATGGAGATAACATATGTCGGCATAATCTAAGATTGGTAATAAGAGAGTTTGTGCTAACGTAATTTTGGTAGGTATGGGCAAAAAGTTTTGTAACCTACACAGAGAACCAATCGCCGAAAACATCTTTCTGCTCACTTCGGTAACCTCCGGAATCCATGAAAACGTTTTATCAAAGATTATGCCCAAGTTTTTGACCTTGTCTTCAAAAGGAATAAGAACTCCATCAAATTTCACAGGTGGTAGATTAGTCCAATCAATTTTCGGTAATAACTTTTGACTACCAATTATAATGGCCTGCGACTTAGTTGGATTAACTGTTAGACCATGGGTTTTACTCCAATGAGAAATGTGTGCTAAGTCATTGTTGATTATGCTTATTGAGTTTGGTAAGTCATTACTACAATTACAACAAGTAAACATTTATTACAATTAAGTTGCATACCATTAAACAGACACCAATTTGTTACTCTATTTAAGTCATTCTGTAGTAAACTTGAATCATGTCGGGAACTAATTATTCTACTGAATTTTAAGTCATCAGCATATAGGTAAGGTGTTGAATGCTTAAAACAGTATACAATATCGTTGACAAATATATTAAATAGAATTGGTCCGAGGTGTGAACCCTGGGGGATGCCTGATGTTATTATATTAGTATCGGAGCTAAAACCATTCACTACAACATATGTAAATATGATGATATCCACTGAAGTACTGAGGCTGAATATCCATAATAAGATAGTTTTTCAATAAGAACGTCGTGGGGCACTTTATCGAACGCTTTCTTAAAATCAGTATATATGGTGTCCACCTGCTTCTGGGAATCAATCGCTTCAGATATTGAAGAAACAAAACTAACCAAGTTAGTGGTAGTGGATCTACCGGGCAAAAATCCGTGCTGATGTTCAGAAACGAAACGATTAAAGTGCCTTTGAATGTGTGGACAAACCAAGGATTCAAAGACTTTGGCGAAAATCGAGAGAAGTGAAATGGGCCTATAGTTACGTATATCTTTCTCGTCTTCACTTTTAAATATTGGAACCACTTTTGCTTTTTTCCATATAGTTGGAAAAGTAACAGAGCAAAATGAGGCTGAGAAAATTAAATATAACGGCAAAGTTAGACAAGTTGCGCAGTTTTTTAAGAATATAGGCGGTATGTTATCTGGTCCCGCTCCCTTTACAATATCCAGTTCTTTTAGCTTTTATAAGATATCATTTTCACTTATGTCTATAGTTGCTAGATTTTCGCTACTATCCAGATAGAATATTTTTCGTAAGTACAAGGTAGAGTCTAAACCACGGGCGTCATTTGAATCACCATAAATAGAAGCAAAATGATTTGAGAACATATTACATATATCAATGCCATTATTAGCTGTTTCAATTCCATTACTCATGACGGATGGATAAGTGTTCAAGCTACTACGCTCACTCTTTAGAAAGGTCTAGAATGCTCTGGGATTCTTCTGAATTTGCATTTCGAGGTTGTCATTGTACTGGATGTACGCCTCGCGAGTTATAACATTACATCGGTCACTCAGTATTCTCAATTCTATTTCATCCATCGGATTATTATATTTTTTGAAACGCTTTAGCATTTTATGTTTTTCCTTTATCCTTTTCACAACCTTGTTATTGATCCATGATGGATACTTATCGTTCTTAACTTTTTTAAGAGGAACATATTTTGTGATAGCTGTTTGCAAAACCTCGTAAAATACTTTGACCATATCATTAACATTATTAAGATCTAATATATTTCGCCATTCAATTACGCCTAAGTACTTATTAATAGAGTCAAAATCAGCCTTGCGAAAGTTATATTGCTCATGTGAAGAATTAATTTTGAGTGTGTGTGGTCTGACGTTAGGTATGCTGATTTCAAGGGGGGGGGGGTGCAGTGGGTCAATGTTACAAATAGAACTATATGAAGAACTAACAGAACAAGCTGGTAAGTCTGCGAGAACAAGATCGAGAATCTTATGTCTGTTGTTAAGAATAGAGTTACATTGACGAAGCCCATTTTCACATATGAAATCACATAAAAATTGATTTGTGAGAGACCTATTACAACTAAAAGAGTTCCAGGTGATGTTGCTTAGATTAAAGTCACCCATACACGTATACATGTTGTGGCGGTCCGAAACTTTTTTGCAATTATTCAAAAAGAGATCCAATAGGCATTTGTTTACAGGTGGTGGAAGATAAACACCACATAAAGCTATATGACGAATGCTGTTAAGATGAGGTAAATTAACAACCACCCACAGATCCTCACAGTCGCTTTCCCACCCACTTACCCTATTAGACATTATGGTTTTTTTAATAGCAATCAACACTCCACCGCCATCCGTTTTAGCACTAACCTTAGAAGTCTGTCTGTCTCGTCTGTATACTTTATAACGAGTATCAAACAGCTCACTACTAGAAATAGAGTAATTTAACCAGGTTTCGGTCAAGATAATGATGTCATAATCGTTAACAGCTATGTTACGGTAAGCACATTGAATTTTGGTTCTTAATCCTCGAACATTCTGGTATAATAGATTAATAGACGCGAATTTTCAACATTATGATACCAGTACTTGTACAATTATATTATATCAACTTGCTTAAATAGTCCATATTTTTAACAACTTTATAATCAGAAGTATTATCCTTTCGTATCAGTATACGACCGTTTCGGACCCAAACATATTGGTAGCCTATTTCTTTAGCTTTCAGTCTTGTCGCAGCATGCAAAGCCTTGTTGTCTGGTGAGAGATGTTCCATTACATAAATTGGTTTTTTTTTCGCCACTAGATCCAATTCCGATGTGCGAAGTATTCAATTTATCCATTGGGTTGCTTTTGTTATGCTTTATTACTGCCGCCAAAACACTGTCTCTGGTCAATTGGGAGTTAAATTGTACAATGATAGACTTCGGCCGGGTATTTTGACGGTTGATTTTTGCGACTCTGGTAACATTCATGATTTTATCCGCAATTTATGTCTATTCCAATGGAAGAGCCTAAGCACTCTATGATATTGACCAGGTTTTCATTTTTTCTTTCTGGTACGCATTGCAGCTCTAAGTTGTTGGATCTTGATTTTTGTTCGAGATCATTTATACGAGCGTTCAAGGTATACATTGTCGACTCCAATTTAATATTATGGTCTTTAATATCCTTCAAAGCCGTTTTATTAGTACGATGCTCTTTCATAAAGTCTTCGTACTGGTTGTTAATAAAATTTATTGAATTCTTCATATCCAAAATCTCTTCCCTTAAAAATTTTAACTCTTATTATTAGTTGAAAATCGTCCTGTTGAGTGGAACTTGTATATTCCGGCGATGAAGCAGCAACTCGTTTAGTCAACCTTTTCGTTACATTGTATTCACTGCCTAGCATCATATATTTACCGCTTACTGGTGTGTTATCATTTTTACCTTTTGGTCTTTTTGGAGTACAAGAGGGACAATTCCATTCAGTAGAAGTTTTAAATTAGCACTCATAGACAATTGCCCAGTCGACATTAAACATGCGCGGTGATAAGCGCTTTTGCATTTGTCACAACATATGTAATCTTCATCGTCTCTAACTTCCTTACAGCAGTTCCACTGTATCTTTGACATTTTTTTTCTTTTTTTTTAAATTATTTCTTTTTTTTTTGTTTTAACTTTCTTAGTAACGTTGTGCTTATTTGTATTTATTTCTACAGTAATGTACTAAAGTAAACAGTCAATTTCAAAAATGGAAAAATTCCTCAACGCGCCGAGATTTGAAACCGTGACTTTTATTTAAAAAGTTAGAGCGTTGCCCGCTGCGCTATGACAATCTTACGAACACACGTGAAAAGTGTGGAACATTATCAAGGGTGCCGTTTTTTGATTTTGTATAATGCGGGTATTTTAACTCAACAGTTCTTGGAACGTCTACTTACGTCTATAACCAGTTAACGAATAGTTAAAATATATAATAGAATATTTAGCTTGAGTTTTATATTGTACTTTTAGATTGTCTTATCACTCATTATTTCACTAGTCACAAATTATTGAAGCTTTCACTCAGTTGTTCAGTTATTTCGTTTTTAAATAAAACTATTTATAACGGATGAATCGCGTATATTAATTATTTTTAAACATCCCGACGTTTCGAGCACTTTGCAGTGTTCGTGGTCACGGGCAGACGAACTGCCCGTGACCACGAACACTGCAAAGTGCTCGAAACGTCGGGATGTTTAAAAATAATTAATATACGCGATTCATCCGTTATAAATAGTTTTATTTAAATGTGTAATCATCGCGAAAATTTAAGACAACATCAGTTATTTCGTTTTTACTTCACTTTTTTTATTTTTTATTTAATATCTTGATGAGAGCACTGACACGACTTGCTTACACGGAGCGCGCGTTGGAACGAAATTGCAACCCGATCATCAAGAGATGGTGCAAGCAAAACTTCTTGCCAGTCAATTTTAGCTGCATCCTCTTTCAGACGCTCTAAGTCCATACCAGCAAAATTACGTTGCAGAAGAATTTTAGGTTTCATTTTAGGAGGTTTAATCTTGTAAGATAGGAAAATAAGGTCGTGATAAGAAAAAGCTGTAGCAGTGCATTGACCATGCTTTTGAACATAATCAAGAGAAGAAACAAGAATAATATCTAGAAGGGAAGGAGTACAATTTGGAAAGAAGTGAGTCGCGGAGAGTGGGAGAATATTTAAATTAGATGCTTCAACCATGGAGCTAAAACGAGTAGAGCGGGCGTCATTTCTTAATAAACACGTGTTAAAGTCGCCCATAATAATTGCGTGCTTATATAGGGGTACGTATTTATGTAAAAGATCATCGAGAGAAGAGAAATACTCGATCGATGAACTAGGATTGTAGTATACCCCTAGCAAAACTTTAGTATGAGCGAAAACTACTTCTATCAAAAGGTGCTCAGCATGGGGATTAGCTTGACACTGCGACTGGTCAATAATATTAAATGGTAGTTGCGAGCGGAGATATATTGCTACTCCACCTCCAGTACATCCAATACGATCGTTTCGTACAAGGTTAAAACCTGGAAGAGCGTATGAGGTAGAAGGTAAGCAAGGCTTCAACCAGGATTCTGACACTAAGATTGCATGTATGTTCTTATTTTCAAAGGACGATACTAAGTCGGGATAATGTGCAGGAATACTCTGGGCGTTGATATGTACGATGTTAAAATTTTTCAGTAGTCTGAGAAATGTGAATCAAGGGTTTCGCTTAAAGTAGGAATACTAAGAAGACTGTCGTCATTATTCAATCCATGGGAAGAAGAAGACATAGAAAAAAATGTGTCGTCGTTGTCATAATTAATCATAATATTAAAAATATTAAAAATACTATCAATTATGTATGTATATAGATATATTAAAATTGATGTATATGTAAATATTTAAGTTAATAAATAAAATAAATATAGATGTCGGAGAACGGGTGACAAAATAAATAGTAGAACCAATTTATAAGTAAACAATGTATATTTAAAACAATAACAATAAATTATACTTATTCTTAAACACTAATTACAATTAATTCGATGTACAGAATAAAAACATTTGTGAAAGCAGTGGTCGTTGGCCAGGCGACCACTCCCCGCACAAAATGTTTACAATTACTACGTACAACTTATAACCACATCATACATATCGCCATATATTTCATATAAATAAATCATCCAAAGTATTCGATAACTCGCGTCCCATATCTGGGCTAAAAATACGTAAATCATCATGTAACACGTACAATTCATTACCAGTCTCATAGACTTTTACAGTATAACTGTCATTATCATTAACTTATATAATAACGCATTGACCCTAATATTTGCCGTTTTGTTAATATTACGAGAATTTTGCTTTACGAGCACAACGTCACCTAAAGGGCACAATTTTAGCTTTTGTATTATCAAAGTCAATTTTCTGAATATTAGCCCGCTCGTCCATCCTTTGTTTCGATTCTTGACGGCAAATATCGACGTCAAAACGTTCAATATTATCTGTCAAGGCTGATAAAGCGGGAGGAGACTGATTACAGCCCATGAGAAGCCGGAAAGATGTGTGACCAGTGCTTTTGCTGAAAGTACTGTTAATTGCTAACTGGACTTCACCTACGACATCCTTCCAACCTCTCCTGGCAGATGTATTTTAAGAAATGGTAAAACAGTTTGTCAATACTTTCATCATTCGCTCGACTTGCCCATTAGCACGACTAACGCCACTAGCGATAAAATGCATTTCTATTGACCAACTGTCGCAAAAACTTCTAAATTCCTTACCTGTATATGAAGTAGCCTGATCACAAACTATTCTTTTTGGGGTTCTGATAAAAATTAGGACAAATTTATCTATGTACGGTTTGAATGCGGAGCTGATGACTCTTAGAAGAACGGAAGGGGCATTGTAAAGACTAAAAGGCATGCGCAAAAACTCAAACTGACCATCAGGAGTAACAAACGCAGTTTTTTCAATAGAGTCTTTAGCTACGGGTATCTGATGGAACTCAGCAGCTCTATCTAATACTTTGAGTACACGGTAGTCTACACAATCTGTCACTACCATCCTTTTTCCTGACAAGCAGAATGGGATTCGCGAAAGGGGAATTACTGTCACGAATAATTTTGTTATCTTTTAAATCTTTAATTATTATTTTTTTACGTGGTCTCGTTCAGACGGAGCTAAACGGTATGGTCTCCTTTGAAATATTTTATCTAGATTTTTTAAACGTATTGTCAATAGGCCTGTGAAATTGCATTACCGGATGTAAATAAGAAAAATTATCTAAGAGTTTGCATAGAGATTTTTTAACTTCGAAACTAATGTCGGGAGTAATATTTAACTGATCAAAATTAATTTTATGAACAGTATTAATGTTATATAAAATGCGATAAATTGTAGGAAATTTCTCTGAAAACGTGATTTTAAGTTTGCTAAAAAGATTTTGACCATGCAATATTTGTATAAAACTACTGAAACTAAAATAAAATCTAACTCGATACTAAGACCATCAACAAAAAGCAAACACTTATTTTTTTCGTTTTGAACTAAATGAATTGTCTTTAATAGAATCGGGAAACATTCAGCCCTACTCTATATTAAACATAAGTAGTTACTGTTACCTATTTGAATAATTATTGAACTTTTATTATTTACTGTAAGAAAATTTATAGTAGCGGATTTATCAACATTAGGTTTTTTTATTTATAAGTTGAAAACAGTTTTCAATGCTATGGCCTTTTTTATTACAATGAGCACAAATTGGAACGACAGAGTTTTGGGATATTTTTTTAGACTCATAAGATAATAGGGGCACATTTTGAGCATTTATATTATTATTAATGACACTGCAATTTCTTTTTATATGGCCTAGCTTGTGACATTTGTGGCAACGTTCTGATTTAAAATCTAGCATTAAGTTAGGCTGAAATCGTTTTGGTAAAATACTCTTTACCAAGTCGTTTGCGTTTGTACGAGTTTAAGCTTTGGATTAACTGTGGCAAATTTTTTGGCGTCAGTCGTAACAAATCAGAACGAATACGAGCATCCATCATACCCGAAATAACTGCCTCCACCAAGCTCTGTTTAGTCACCTCCACAGCAATCACCCTTTTTGCCAGCTCCCATTTTCGTGTAGCATATTCAAAAAGACTTCCAGCTTGCTCACTAGTGTACTCAATGAAGAGCGTTAAGTCATCGTAGTATCGCGTTTCATCTGCAAACGTTTCAATAAGACCAGTTTTGAGTTCACTCCAGGTTAAAAGATTTGTATAATTACGACGTGCCCATTCGGCTGCACGCCCTCGTAAAATTTTTCTGGATAAATTAAGAACTTCCCTGTTACTAAGTTCATATTCTTTTATAAGATCATCGATATTTCTACACCAAACTTGTACGGTATCAGTTTTATCATCGGGGTCAAAAGTAGGTACGTAAATGTGTTCAAGATTTCGCATTCTTGGGGTAGGATTCTCAATGGGTGGGTTAAAAGCTTTGGCAGTAGTTTGAATTAAATGATACCTATCATCTATTCCTGCAGAATATATAGGGTTCTGGTTCCTAAAACGTTTCATTTTTGTTTTAATCGAATTAATGATTTCAAAAACTTATCAAAAGATAGCATATGGGAAGAGTTCTGTCCCACATAAATTTATGAAATGATACCTTATATATATTCCTACAATATCTACAGGGTTCTGGTTCCTCAAACGTTTCATTTTTGTTTTTATCGAATTAATGATTTAAAAAACTTATGAAAAGATAGCAAATGGGAAGAGTTCTGCCCCACATAATTTTCTTAAATGATACCTATCATCTATTCCTGCAAAATCTACAGGGTTTTGGATCCTAAAACGTTTCATTTTTGTTTTAATCGAATTAATGATTTAAAAAACTTATCAAAAGATAGCATTTTGGAAGAGATCTGCCCCACATAAATTTCTTATATGATACCTTATATATATTCCTACAATATCTACAGGGTCTGGGTCCTAATACGATTCAATTTTGTTTGATCGAATTAATGATTTAAAAAACTTATCAAAAGATAGCATTTTGAAAGAGTTCTGCCCCACATAAATTTATTAAATGATACCTTATATATATTCCTACAATATCTACAGGGTCTGGGTCCTAATACGATTCATTTTTGTTTTATCGAATTAATGATTTCAAAAACTTATCAAAAGATAGCATATGGGAATAGTTCTGCCCCACATTATTTTCTTAAATGATACCTTTCATATATTCCTGCAAAATCTACAGGGTTTTGGATCCTAGAACGTTTCATTTTTGTTTTAATCGAATTAATGATTTAAAAAACTTATCAAAAGATAGCATTTTGGAAGAGATCTGCCCCACATAAATTTCTTATATGATACCTTATATATATTCCTACAATATCTACAGGGTCTGGGTCCTAATACGATTCAATTTTGTTTGATCGAATTAATGATGTAAAAAACTTATGAAAAGATAGCATATGGGAAGAGTTCTGCCCCACATAAATTTATTAAATGATACCTATCATCTATTCCTACAATATCTTTAGGGTCTGGGTCCTAATACGATTCATTTTTGTTTTATCGAATTAATGATTTAAAAAACTTATAAAAAGATAGCAAATGGGAAGAGTTCTGCCCCACATAATTTTCTTAAATGATACCTATCATCTATTCCTGCAGAATATATAGGGTTCTGGTTCCTAAAACGTTTCATTTTTGTTTTAATCGAATTAATGATTTCAAAAACTTATCAAAAGTTAGCATATGGGAATAGTTCTGCCCCACATTATTTTCTTAAATGATACCTATCATATATTCCTGCAAAATCTACAGGGTTTTGGATCCTAGAACGTTTCATTTTTGTTTTAATCGAATTAATGATTTAAAAAACTTATCAAAAGATAGCATTTTGGAAGAGATCTGCCCCACATAAATTTCTTATATGATACCTTATATATATTCCTACAATATCTACAGGGTCTGGGTCCTAATACGATTCAATTTTGTTTGATCGAATTAATGATGTAAAAAACTTATGAAAAGATAGCATATGGGAAGAGTTCTGCCCCACATAAATTTATTAAATGATACCTTATATATATTCCTACAATATCTACAGGGTCTGGGTAATAATACGATTCATTTTTGTTTTATCGAATTAATGATTTCAAAAACTTGTCAAAAGATAGCATATGGGAAGAGTTCTGCCCCACATAATTTTCTTAAATGATATCTATCATATCTTCCTACAATATCTACAGGGTTCTGATTCCTGAAACGTTTCATTTTTGTTTTAATCGAATTAATGATTTCAAAATATAGCATATTGGAAGACTTCTGCCCCACATACTTTTCTTAAATGATACCTATCATCTATTCCTGCAGAATATATAGGGTTCTGGTTCCAAAAACGTTTCATTTTTGTTTTAATCGAATTAATGATTTAAAAAACTTATCAAAAGATAGCATTTTGGAAGAGATCTGCCCCACATAAATTTCTTATATGATACCTTATATATATTCCTACAATATCTACAGGGTCTGGGTCCTAATACGATTCAATTTTGTTTGATCGAATTAATGATGTAAAAAACTTATGAAAAGATAGCATATGGGAAGAGTTCTGCCCCACATAAATTTATTAAATGATACCTATCATCTATTCCTACAATATCTTTAGGGTCTGGGTCCTAATACGATTCATTTTTGTTTTATCGAATTAATGATTTAAAAAACTTATCAAAAGATAGCATTTTGGAAGAGATCTGCCGCACATAAATTTCTTATATGATACCTTATATATATTCCTACAATATCTACAGGGTCTGGGTCCTAATACGATTCAATTTTGTTTGATCGAATTAATGATTTAAAAAACTTATCAAAAGATAGCATTTTGAAAGAGTTCTGCCCCACATAAATTTATTAAATGATACCTTATATATATTCCTACAATATCTACAGGGTCTGGATCCTAACACGATTCAATTTTGTTTGATCGAATTAATGATGTAAAAAACTTATGAAAAGATAGCATATGGGAAGAGTTCTGCCCCACATAAATTTATTAAATGAAACCTTATATATATTCCTACAATATCTACAGGGTCTAGGTAATAATACGATTCATTTTTGTTTTATCGAATTAATGATTTCAAAAACTTGTCAAAAGATAGCATATGGGAAGAGTTCTGCCCCACATAATTTTCTTAAATGATATCTATCATATCTTCCTACAATATCTACAGGGTTCTGATTCCTGAAACGTTTCATTTTTGTTTTAATCGAATTAATGATTTCAAAATATAGCATATTGGAAGACTTCTGCCCCACATACTTTTCTTAAATGATACCTATCATCTATTCCTGCAGAATATATAGGGTTCTGGTTCCAAAAACGTTTCATTTTTGTTTTAATCGAATTAATGATTTAAAAAACTTATCAAAAGATAGCATTTTGGAAGAGATCTGCCCCACATAAATTTCTTATATGATACCTTATATATATTCCTACAATATCTACAGGGTCTGGGTCCTAATACGATTCAATTTTGTTTGATCGAATTAATGATGTAAAAAACTTATGAAAAGATAGCATATGGGAAGAGTTCTGCCCCACATAAATTTATTAAATGATACCTATCATCTATTCCTACAATATCTTTAGGGTCTGGGTCCTAATACGATTCATTTTTGTTTTATCGAATTAATGATTTAAAAAACTTATCAAAAGATAGCATTTTGGAAGAGATCTGCCGCACATAAATTTCTTATATGATACCTTATATATATTCCTACAATATCTACAGGGTCTGGGTCCTAATACGATTCAATTTTGTTTTATCGAATTAATGATTTAAAAAACTTATCAAAAGATAGCATTTTGGAAGAGATCTGCCGCACATAAATTTCTTATATGATACCTTATATATATTCCTACAATATCTACAGGGTCTGGGTCCTAATACGATTCAATTTTGTTTGATCGAATTAATGATTTAAAAAACTTATCAAAAGATAGCATTTTGAAAGAGTTCTGCCCCACATAAATTTATTAAATGATACCTTATATATATTCCTACAATATCTACAGGGTCTGGGTCCTAATACGATTCAATTTTGTTTGATCGAATTAATGATTTAAAAAACTTATCAAAAGATAGCATTTTGAAAGAGTTCTGCCCCACATAAATTTATTAAATGATACCTTATATATATTCCTACAATATCTACAGGGTCTGGGTCCTAATACGATTCATTTTTGTTTTATCGAATTAATGATTTCAAAAACTTATCAAAAGATAGCATATGGGAATAGTTCTGCCCCACATTATTTTCTTA
Organism: Vanessa cardui; assembly: GCF_905220365.1. Lineage (NCBI taxonomy): Eukaryota > Metazoa > Arthropoda > Insecta > Lepidoptera > Nymphalidae > Vanessa > Vanessa cardui. The sequence goes on from NC_061153.1 coordinate 7,246,482, forward strand.
AATGATACCTTTCATATATTCCTGCAAAATCTACAGGGTTTTGGATCCTAGAACGTTTCATTTTTGTTTTAATCGAATTAATGATTTAAAAAACTTATCAAAAGATAGCATTTTGGAAGAGATCTGCCCCACATAAATTTCTTATATGATACCTTATATATATTCCTACAATATCTACAGGGTCTGGGTCCTAATACGATTCAATTTTGTTTGATCGAATTAATGATGTAAAAAACTTATCAAAAGATAGCATATGGGAAGAGTTCTGCCCCACATAAATTTATTAAATGATACCTATCATCTATTCCTACAATATCTTTAGGGTCTGGGTCCTAATACGATTCATTTTTGTTTTATCGAATTAATGATTTAAAAAACTTATAAAAAGATAGCAAATGGGAAGAGTTCTGCCCCACATAATTTTCTTAAATGATACCTATCATCTATTCCTGCAGAATATATAGGGTTCTGGTTCCTAAAACGTTTCATTTTTGTTTTAATCGAATTAATGATTTCAAAAACTTATCAAAAGATACCATATGGGAATAGTTCTGCCCCACATTATTTTCTTAAATGATACCTATCATATATTCCTGCAAAATCTACAGGGTTTTGGATCCTAGAACGTTTCATTTTTGTTTTAATCGAATTAATGATTTAAAAAAACTTATCAAAAGATAGCATTTTGGAAGAGATCTGCCCCACATAAATTTCTTATATGATACCTTATATCTATTCCTACAATATCTACAGGGTCTGGGTCCTAATACGATTCAATTTTGTTTGATCGAATTAATGATTTCAAAAACTTATCAAAATATAGCATATGGGAAGAGTTCTGCCCCACATAAATTTATGAAATGATACCTTATATATATTCCTGTAATATCGACAGGGTTCTGGTTCCTAAAACTTTTCATTTATGTTTTAATCGAATTAATGATTTAAAAACTTATCAAAAGATAGCATATGGGAAGAGTTCTGTCCCACATAAATTTATGAAATGATACCTTATATATATTCCTGTAATATCGACAGTGTTCTGGTTCCTAAAACTTTTCATTTATGTTTTAATCGAATTAATGATTTAAAATACTTATCAAAAGATGGCATATTGAAAGAGTTCTGCCCCACATAAATTTATTAAATGATACCTTATATATATTCCTACAATATCTACAGGGTCTGGGTCCTAATATCATTTTTGTTTTATCGAATTAATGATTGAAAAAACTTATCAAAAGATAGCATATGGGAAGAGTTCTGCCCCACATAATTTTCTTAAATTATACCTATCATCTATTCCTGCAGAATATATAGGGTTCTGGATCCTAAAACGTTTCATTTTTGTTTTAATCGAATTAATGATTTCAAAAACTTATCAAAAGATAGCATATGGGAATAGTTCTGCCCCACATTATTTTCTTAAATGATACCTATCATATATTCCTGCAAAATCTACAGGGATTTGGATCCTAAAACGTTTCATTTTTGTTTTAATCGAATTAATGATTTAAAAAAACTTATCAAAAGATAGCATTTTGAAAGAGTTCTGCCCCACATAAATTTCTTATATGATACCTTATATATATTCCTACAATATCTACAGGGTCTGGGTCCTAATACGATTCAATTTTGTTTGATCGAATTTTTGATTTCAAAAACTTATCAAAATATAGCATATGGGAAGAGTTCTGCCCCACATAAATTTATGAAATGATACCTTATATATATTCCTGTAATATCGACAGGGTTCTGGTTCCTAAAACTTTTCATTTATGTTTTAATCGAATTAATGATTTAAAATACTTATCAAAAGATGGCATATTGATAGAGTTCTGCCCCACATAAATTTATTAAATGATACCTATCATCTATTCCTGCAAAATCTACAGGGTTCTGGTTCCTAAAACGTTTCATTTTTGTTTTAATCGAATTAATGATGTAAAAAACTTATCAAAAGATACCATATTGGAGGAGTTCTGCCCCACATAAATTTATTAAATGATACCTTATATATATTCCTACAATATCTACAGGGTCTGGGTCCTAATACGATTCATTTTTGTTTTATCGAATTAATGATTACAAAAACTTATCAAAAGATAGCATATGGGAAGAATTCTGCCCCACATAATTTTCTTAAATGATACCTATCATCTATTCCTGCAAAATCTACAGGGTTCTGGTTCCTAAAACGTTTCATTTTTGTTTTAATCGAATTAATAATGTAAAAAACTTATCAAAAGATACCATATTGGAGGAGTTCTGCCCCACATAAATTTATTAAATGATACCTTATATATATTCCTACAATATCTACAGGGTCTGGGTCCTAATACGATTCATTTTTGTTTTATCGAATTAATCATTTAAAAAACTTATCAAAATATAGCATATTGGAAGATTTCTGCCCCACATAAATTTATAAAATGGTACCTTTCATCTATTCCTACAATATCTTTAGGGTCTGGGTCCTAATACGATTCATTTTTGTTTTATCGAATAAATGATTGAAAAAACTTTTCAAAAGATAGCATATGGGAAGAGTTCTGCCCCACATAATTTTCTTAAATTATACCTATCATCTATTCCTGCAGAATATATAGGGTTCTGGATCCTAAAACGTTTCATTTTTGTTTCCCATATGCTATATTTTGATAAGTTTTTTAAATCATTAATTCGATCAAACAAAATTGAATCGTATTAGGACCCAGACCCTGTAGATATTGTAGGAATATATATAAGGTATCATATAAGAAATTTATGTGGGGCAGATCTCTTCCAAAATGCTATCTTTTGATAAGTTTTTTAAATCATTAATTCGATTAAAACAAAAATGAAACGTTTTAGGATCCAAAACCCTGTAGATTTTGCAGGAATATATGATAGGTATCATTTAAGAAAATAATGTAGGGCAGAACTATTCCCATATGCTAACTTTTGATAAGTTTTTGAAATCATTAATTCGATTAAAACAAAAATGAAACGTTTTAGGAACCAGAACCCTATATATTCTGCAGGAATAGATGATAGGTATCATTTAAGAAAATTATGTGGGGCAGAACTCTTCCCATTTGCTATCTTTTTATAAGTTTTTTAAATCATTAATTCGATAAAACAAAAATGAATCGTATTAGGACCCAGACCCTAAAGATATTGTAGGAATAGATGATAGGTATCATTTTATAAATTTATGTTGGGCAGAAATCTTCCAATATGCTATATTTTGATAAGTTTTTTCAATCATTAATTCGATAAAAACATAAATGAAACGTTTTAGGATCCAGAACCCTATATATTCTGCAGGAATAGATGATAGGTATAATTTAAGAAAATTATGTGGGGCAGAACTCATCCCATATGCTATCTTTTGATAAGTTTTTTAAATCATTAATTCGATCAAACAAAATTGAATCGTATTAGGACCCAGACCCTGTAGATATTGTAGGAATATATATAAGGTATCATTTAAAAAATTTATGTGGGGCAGAACTCCTCCAATATGCTATCTTTTGATAAGTTTTTTAAATCATTAATTCGATTAAAACAAAAATGAAACGTTTTAGGAACCAGAACCCTGTCGATATTACAGGAATATATATAAGGTATCATTTCATAAATTTATGTGGGGCAGAACTCTTTCAATATGCCATCTTTTGATAAGTATTTTTAATCATTAATTCGATTAAAACATAAATGAAAAGTTTTAGGAACCAGAACCCTGTCGATATTACAGGAATATATATAAGGTATCATTTCATAAATTTATGTGGGACAGAACTCTTCCCATATGCTATCTTTTGATAAGTTTTTAAATCATTAATACGATTAAAACAAAAATGAAACGTTTTAGGAACCAGAACCCTGTAGATTTTGCAGGAATATATGATAGGTATCGTTTAAGAAAATAATATGGGGCAGAACTATTCCCATATGCTAACTTTTGATAAGTTTTTGAAATCATTAATTCGATTAAAACAAAAATGAAACGTTTAAGGAACCAGAACCCTGTCGATATTACAGGAATATATATAAGGTATCATTTCATAAATTTATGTGGGACAGAACTCTTCCCATATGCTATCTTTTGATAAGTTTTTAAATCATTAATACGATTAAAACAAAATTGAATCGTATTAGGACCCAGACCCTGTAGATATTGTAGGAATATATATAAGGTATCATTTAATAAAATTATGTGGGGCAGAATTCTTCCAATATGCTATCTTTTTATAAGTTTTTGAAATCATAAATTCAATAAAACAAAAATGAATCGTCTTAGGACCCAGACCCTGAAGATATTGTAGGAATATATATAAGGTATCATTTAAGAAAATTATGTGGGGCAGAACTCTTCCCATTTGCTATCTTTTTATAAGTTTTTTAAATCATTAATTCGATAAAACAAAAATGAATCGTATTAGGACCCAGACCCTAAAGATATTGTAGGAATAGATGATAGGTATCATTTAATAAATTTATGTGGGGCAGAACTCTTCCCATATGCTATCTTTTGATAAGTTTTTGAAATCATTAATTCGATAAAACAAAAATGAATCGTATTAGGACCCAGACCCTAAAGATATTGTAGGAATAGATGATAGGTATCATTTAATAAATTTATGTGGGGCAGATCTCTTCCAAAATGCTATCTTTTGATAAGTTTTTTAAATCATTAATTCGATTAAAACAAAAATGAAACGTTTTAGGATCCAGAACCCTTTATATTCTGCAGGAATAGATGATAGGTATCATTTAAGAAAATTATGTGGGGCAGAACTCTTCCCATATGCTATCTTTTGATAAGTTTTTGAAATCAGTAATTCGATAAAACAAAAATGAATCGTATTAGGACCCAGACCCTAAAGATATTGTAGGAATAGATGATAGGTATCATTTAATAAATTTATGTGGGGCAGAACTGTTCCCATTTGCTATCTTTTTATAAGTTTTTTAAATCATTAGTTCGATGAAACAAAATTGAATCGTATTAGGACCCAGACCCTGAAGATATTGTAGGAATATATATAAGGTATCATTTAAGAAATTTATGTGGGGCAGATCTCTTCCAAAATGCTATCTTTTGATAAGTTTTTTTAAATCATTAATTCGATTAAAACAAAAATGAAACGTTTTTGGAACCAGAACCCTATATATTCTGCAGGAATAGATGATAGGTATCATTTAATAAATTTATGTGGGGCAGAACTCTTCCCATATGCTATCTTTTCATAAGTTTTTTACATCATTAATTCGATCAAACAAAATTGAATCGTATTAGGACCCAGACCCTGTAGATATTGTAGGAATATATATAAGGTATCATTTAATAAAATTATGTGGGGCAGAATTCTTCCAATATGCTATCTTTTTATAAGTTTTTGAAATCATAAATTCGATAAAACAAAAATGAATCGTCTTAGGACCCAGACCCTGAAGATATTGTAGGAATATATATAAGGTATCATTTAAGAAAATTATGTGGGGCAGAACTCTTCCCATTTGCTATCTTTTTATAAGTTTTTTAAATCATTAATTCGATAAAACAAAAATGAATCGTATTAGGACCCAGACCCTAAAGATATTGTAGGAATAGATGATAGGTATCATTTAATAAATTTATGTGGGGCAGAACTCTTCCCATATGCTATCTTTTGATAACTTTTTGAAATCATTAATTAGATAAAACAAAAATGAATCGTATTAGGACCCAGACCCTAAAGATATTGTAGGAATAGATGATAGGTATCATTTAATAAATTTATGTGGGGCAGATCTCTTCCAAAATGCTATCTTTTTATAAGTTTTTTCAATCATTAATTCGATAAAAACAAAAATGAAACGTTTTAGGATCCAGAACCCTTTATATTCTGCAGGAATAGATGATAGGTATCATTTAAGAAAATTATGTGGGGCAGAACTCTTCCCATATGCTATCTTTTGATAAGTTTTTGAAATCAGTAATTCGATAAAACAAAAATGAATCGTATTAGGACCCAGACCCTAAAGATATTGTAGGAATAGATGATAGGTATCATTTAATAAATTTATGTGGGGCAGAACTCTTCCCATTTGCTATCTTTTTATAAGTTTTTTAAATCATTAGTTCGATGAAACAAAATTGAATCGTATTAGGACCCAGACCCTGAAGATATTGTAGGAATATATATAAGGTATCATTTAAGAAATTTATGTGGGGCAGATCTCTTCCAAAATGCTATCTTTTGATAAGTTTTTTAAATCATTAATTCGATTAAAACAAAAATGAAACGTTTTTGGAACCAGAACCCTATATATTCTGCAGGAATAGATGATAGGTATCATTTAATAAATTTATGTGGGGCAGAACTCTTCCCATATGCTATCTTTTGATAAGTTTTTTAATTCATTAATTCGATTAAAACAAAAATGAAACGTTCTAGGATCCAAAACCCTGTAGATTTTGCAGGAATATATGATAGGTATCATTTAAGAAAATAATGTGGGGCAGAACTATTCCCATATGCTATCTTTTGATAAGTTTTTGAAATCATTAATTCGATAAAACAAAAATGAATCGTATTAGGACCCAGACCCTGTAGATATTGTAGGAATATATATAAGGTATCATTTAATAAATTTATGTGGGGCAGATCTCTTCCAAAATGCTATCTTTTGATAAGTTATTTAAATCATTAATTCGATTAAAACAAAAATGAAACGTTCTAGGATCCAAAACCCTGTAGATTTTGCAGGAATATATGATAGGTATCACTTAAGAAAATAATGTGGGGCAGAACTATTCCCATATGCTAACTTTTGATAAGTTTTTTAAATCATTAATTCGATCAAACAAAATTGAATCGTATTAGGACCCAGACCCTGTAGATATTGTAGGAATATATATAAGGTATTATATAAGAAATTTATGTGGGGCAGATCTCTTCCAAAATGCTATCTTTTGATAAGTTTTTTAAATCATTAATTCGATTAAAACAAAAATGAAACGTTTTTGGAACCACAACCCTATATATTCTGCAGGAATAGATGATAGGTATCATTTAAGAAAAGTATGTGGGGCAGAAGTCTTCCAATATGCTATATTTTGAAATCATTAATTCGATTAAAACAAAAATGAATTGAATCGTATTAGGACCCAGACCCTAAAGATATTGTAGGAATAGATGATAGGTATCATTTATTAAATTTATGTGGGGCAGAACTCTTCCCATATGCTATCTTTTCATAAGTTTTTTACATCATTAATTCGATCAAACAAAATTGAATCGTATTAGGACCCAGACCCTGTAGATATTGTAGGAATATATATAAGGTATCATATAAGAAATTTATGTGGGGCAGATCTCTTCCAATATGCTATCTTTTGATAAGTTTTTTACATCATTAATTCGATTAAAACAAAAATGAAACGTTTTAGGAACCAGAACCCTGTAGATTTTGCAGGAATATATGATAGGTATCGTTTAAGAAAATAATATGGGGCAGAACTATTCCCATATGCTAACTTTTGATAAGTTTTTGAAATCATTAATTCGATTAAAACAAAAATGAAACGTTTTAGGAACCAGAACCCTGTCGATATTACAGGAATATATATAAGGTATCATTTCATAAATTTATGTGTGACAGAACTCTTCCCATATGCTATCTTTTCATAAGTTTTTGAAATCATTAATTCGATAAAACAAAATTGAATCGTATTAGGACCCAGACCCTGTAGATATTGTAGGAATATATATAAGGTATCATTTAATAAAATTATGTGGGGCAGAACTCTTCCAATATGCTATCTTTTGATAAGTTTTTGAAATCATTAATTAGATAAAACAAAAATGAATCGTATTAGGACCCAGAACCTAAAGATATTGTAGGAATAGATGATAGGTATCATTTAATAAATTTATGTGGGGCAGATCTCTTCCAAAATGCTATCTTTTTATAAGTTTTTTCAATCATTAATTCGATAAAAACAAAAATGAAACGTTTTAGGATCCAGAACCCTATATATTCTGCAGGAATAGATGATAGGTATCATTTAAGAAAATTATGTGGGGCAGAACTCTTCCCATATGCTATCTTTTGATAAGTTTTTGAAATCATTAATTCGATAAAACAAAAATGAATCGTATTAGGACCCAGACCCTAAAGATATTGTAGGAATAGATGATAGGTATCATTTAATAAATTTATGTGGGGCAGAACTCTTCCAATATGCTATCTTTTTATAAGTTTTTTAAATCATTAATTCGATAAAACAAAAATGAATCGTATTAGGACCCAGACCCTAAAGATATTGTAGGAATAGATGATAGGTATCATTTAATAAATTTATGTGGGGCAGAACTCTTCCCATATGCTATCTTTTCATAAGTTTTTGAAATCATTAATTCGATAAAACAAAAATGAATCGTATTAGGACCCAGACCCTAAAGATATTGTAGGAATAGATGATAGGTATCATTTTATAAATTTATGTTGGGCAGAAATCTTCCAATATGCTATATTTTGATAAGTTTTTTCAATCATTAATTCGATAAAAACATAAATGAAACGTTTTAGGATCCAGAACCCTATATATTCTGCAGGAATAGATGATAGGTATAATTTAAGAAAATTATGTGGGGCAGAACTCATCCCATATGCTATCTTTTGATAAGTTTTTTAAAGCATTAATTCGATAAAACAAAAATGAATCGTATTAGGACCCAGACCCTGTAGATATTGTAGGAATATATATACGGTATCATTTAAAAAATTTATGTGGGGCAGAACTCCTCCAATATGCTATCTTTTGATAAGTTTTTTACATCATTAATTCGATTAAAACAAAAATGAAACGTTTTAGGAACCAGAAACCTGTAGATTTTGCAGGAATATATGATAGGTATCGTTTAAGAAAATAATGTGGGGCAGAACTCTTCCCATATGCAATCTTTTGATAAGTTTTTGAAATCATTAATTCGATTAAAACAAAAATGAAACGTTTTAGGAACCAGAACCCTGTCGATATTACAGGAATATATATAAGGTATCATTTCATAAATTTATGTGGGGCAGAACTCTTTCAATATGCCATCTTTTGATAAGTATTTTTAATCATTAATTCGATTAAAACATAAATGAAAAGTTTTAGGAACCAGAACCCTGTCGATATTACAGGAATATATATAAGGTATCATTTCATAAATTTATGTGGGGCAGAACTCTTCCCATTTGCTATCTTTTTATAAGTTTTTTAAATCATTAATTCGATAAAAACAAAAATGAAACGTTTGAGGAACCAGAACCCTGTAGATATTGTAGGAATATATATAAGGTATCATTTAATAAATTTATGTGGGGCAGAATTCTTTTGAAAATGCTATCTTTTGATAAGTTTTTTAAATCATTAATTCGATCAAACAAAATTGAATCGTATAAGGACCCAGACCCTGAAGATATTGTAGGAATAGATGAAAGGTATCATTTTATAAATTTATGTGGGGCAGAAATCTTCCAATATGCTATTTTTTGATAAGTTTTTTAAATCATTAATTCGATAAAACAAAAATGAAACGTTTTTGGAACCAGAACCCTATATATTCTGCAGGAATAGATGATAGGTATCATTTAAGAAAAGTATGTGGGGCAGAAGTCTTCCAATATGCTATATTTTGAAATCATTAATTCGATTAAAACAAAAATGAAACGTTTCAGGAATCGGAACCCTGTAGATATTGTAGGAAGATATGATAGATATCATTTAAGAAAATTATGTGGGGCAGAACTCTTCCCATATGCTATCTTTTGACAAGTTTTTGAAATCATTAATTCGATAAAACAAAAATGAATCGTATTATTACCCAGACCCTGTAGATATTGTAGGAATAGATGAAAGGTATCATTTTATAAATTTATGTGGGGCAGAAATCTTCCAATATGCTATCTTTTGATAAGTTTTTTACATCATTAATTCGATTAAAACAAAAATGAAACGTTTTAGGAACCAGAACCCTGTAGATTTTGCAGGAATATATGATAGGTATCGTTTAAGAAAATAATATGGGGCAGAACTATTCCCATATGCTAACTTTTGATAAGTTTTTGAAATCATTAATTCGATTAAAACAAAAATGAAACGTTTTAGGAACCAGAACCCTGTCGATATTACAGGAATATATATAAGGTATCATTTCATAAATTTATGTGTGACAGAACTCTTCCCATATGCTATCTTTTCATAAGTTTTTGAAATCATTAATTCGATAAAACAAAATTGAATCGTATTAGGACCCAGACCCTGTAGATATTGTAGGAATATATATAAGGTATCATTTAATAAAATTATGTGGGGCAGAATTCTTCCAATATGCTATCTTTTGATAAGTTTTTGAAATCATTAATTAGATAAAACAAAAATGAATCGTATTAGGACCCAGAACCTAAAGATATTGTAGGAATAGATGATAGGTATCATTTAATAAATTTATGTGGGGCAGATCTCTTCCAAAATGCTATCTTTTTATAAGTTTTTTCAATCATTAATTCGATAAAAACAAAAATGAAACGTTTTAGGATCCAGAACCCTATATATTCTGCAGGAATAGATGATAGGTATCATTTAAGAAAATTATGTGGGGCAGAACTCTTCCCATATGCTATCTTTTGATAAGTTTTTGAAATCAGTAATTCGATAAAACAAAAATGAATCGTATTAGGACCCAGACCCTAAAGATATTGTAGGAATAGATGATAGGTATCATTTAATAAATTTATGTGGGGCAGAACTCTTCCCATTTGCTATCTTTTTATAAGTTTTTTAAATCATTAATTCGATAAAACAAAAATGAATCGTATTAGGACCCAGACCCTAAAGATATTGTAGGAATAGATGATAGGTATCATTTAATAAATTTATGTGGGGCAGAACTCTTCCCATATGCTATCTTTTCATAAGTTTTTGAAATCATTAATTCGATAAAACAAAAATGAATCGTATTAGGACCCAGACCCTAAAGATATTGTAGGAATAGATGATAGGTATCATTTTATAAATTTATGTTGGGCAGAAATCTTCCAATATGCTATATTTTGATAAGTTTTTTCAATCATTAATTCGATAAAAACATAAATGAAACGTTTTAGGATCCAGAACCCTATATATTCTGCAGGAATAGATGATAGGTATAATTTAAGAAAATTATGTGGGGCAGAACTCATCCCATATGCTATCTTTTGATAAGTTTTTTAAAGCATTAATTCGATAAAACAAAAATGAATCGTATTAGGACCCAGACCCTGTAGATATTGTAGGAATATATATACGGTATCATTTAAAAAATTTATGTGGGGCAGAACTCCTCCAATATGCTATCTTTTGATAAGTTTTTTACATCATTAATTCGATTAAAACAAAAATGAAACGTTTTAGGAACCAGAAACCTGTAGATTTTGCAGGAATATATGATAGGTATCGTTTAAGAAAATAATGTGGGGCAGAACTATTCCCATATGCTAACTTTTGATAAGTTTTTGAAATCATTAATTCGATTGAAACAAAAATGAAACGTTTTAGGAACCAGAACCCTGTCGATATTACAGGAATATATATAAGGTATCATTTCATAAATTTATGTGGGGCAGAACTCTTTCAATATGCCATCTTTTGATAAGTATTTTTAATCATTAATTCGATTAAAACATAAATGAAAAGTTTTAGGAACCAGAACCCTGTCGATATTACAGGAATATATATAAGGTATCATTTCATAAATTTATGTGGGGCAGAACTCTTCCCATTTGCTATCTTTTTATAAGTTTTTTAAATCATTAATTCGATCAAACAAAATTGAATCGTATTAGGACCCAGACCCTGTAGATATTGTAGGAATATATATAAGGTATCATTTAATAAATTTATGTGGGGCAGAATTCTTTTGAAAATGCTATCTTTTGATAAGTTTTTTAAATCATTAATTCGATCAAACAAAATTGAATCGTATAAGGACCCAGACCCTGAAGATATTGTAGGAATAGATGAAAGGTATCATTTTATAAATTTATGTGGGGCAGAAATCTTCCAATATGCTATTTTTTGATAAGTTTTTTAAATCATTAATTCGATAAAACAAAAATGAAACGTTTTTGGAACCAGAACCCTATATATTCTGCAGGAATAGATGATAGGTATCATTTAAGAAAAGTATGTGGGGCAGAAGTCTTCCAATATGCTATATTTTGAAATCATTAATTCGATTAAAACAAAAATGAAACGTTTCAGGAATCGGAACCCTGTAGATATTGTAGGAAGATATGATAGATATCATTTAAGAAAATTATGTGGGGCAGAACTCTTCCCATATGCTATCTTTTGACAAGTTTTTGAAATCATTAATTCGATAAAACAAAAATGAATCGTATTATTACCCAGACCCTGTAGATATTGTAGGAATAGATGAAAGGTATCATTTTATAAATTTATGTGGGGCAGAAATCTTCCAATATGCTATTTTTTGATAAGTTTTTTAAATCATTAATTCGATAAAACAAAAATGAAACGTTTTTGGAACCAGAACCCTATATATTCTGCAGGAATAGATGATAGGTATCATTTAAGAAAAGTATGTGGGGCAGAAGTCTTCCAATATGCTATATTTTGAAATCATTAATTCGATTAAAACAAAAATGAAACGTTTCAGGAATCGGAACCCTGTAGATATTGTAGGAAGATATGATAGATATCATTTAAGAAAATTATGTGGGGCAGAACTCTTCCCATATGCTATCTTTTGACAAGTTTTTGAAATCATTAATTCGATAAAACAAAAATGAATCGTATTATTACCCAGACCCTGTAGATATTGTAGGAATATATATAAGGTATCATTTAATAAATTTATGTGGGGCAGATCTCTTCCAAAATGCTATCTTTTGATAAGTTATTTAAATCATTAATTCGATTAAAACAAAAATGAAACGTTCTAGGATCCAAAACCCTGTAGATTTTGCAGGAATATATGATAGGTATCACTTAAGAAAATAATGTGGGGCAGAACTATTCCCATATGCTAACTTTTGATAAGTTTTTTAAATCATTAATTCGATCAAACAAAATTGAATCGTATTAGGACCCAGACCCTGTAGATATTGTAGGAATATATATAAGGTATTATATAAGAAATTTATGTGGGGCAGATCTCTTCCAAAATGCTATCTTTTGATAAGTTTTTTAAATCATTAATTCGATTAAAACAAAAATGAAACGTTTTTGGAACCAGAACCCTATATATTCTGCAGGAATAGATGATAGGTATCATTTAAGAAAAGTATGTGGGGCAGAAGTCTTCCAATATGCTATATTTTGAAATCATTAATTCGATTAAAACAAAAATGAAACGTTTCAGGAATCAGAACCCTGTAGATATTGTAGGAAGATATGATAGATATCATTTAAGAAAATTATGTGGGGCAGAACTCTTCCCATATGCTATCTTTTGACAAGTTTTTGAAATCATTAATTCGATAAAACAAAAATGAATCGTATTAGGACCCAGACCCTAAAGATATTGTAGGAATAGATGATAGGTATCATTTAATAAATTTATGTGGGGCAGAACTCTTCCAATATGCTATCTTTTGATAAGTTTTTTACATCATTAATTCGATTAAAACAAAAATGAAACGTTTAAGGAACCAGAACCCTGTAGATTTTGCAGGAATATATGATAGGTATCGTTTAAGAAAATAATATGGGGCAGAACTATTCCCATATGCTAACTTTTTATAAGTTTTTTAAATCATTAATTCGATTAAAACAAAAATGAAACGTTTTAGGAACCAGAACCCTGTCGATATTACAGGAATATATATAAGGTATCATTTCATAAATTTATGTGGGACAGAACTCTTCCCATATGCTATCTTTTGATAAGTTTTTAAATCATTAATACGATTAAAACAAAAATGAATCGTATTAGGACCCAGACCCTAAAGATATTGTAGGAATAGATGATAGGTATCATTTAATAAATTTATGTGGGGCAGAACTCTTCCCATTTGCTATCTTTTTATAAGTTTTTTAAATCATTAATTCGATTAAAACAAAAATGAAACGTTTTAGGATCCAAAACCCTGTAGATTTTGCAGGAATATATGATAGGTATCATTTAAGAAAATAATGTAGGGCAGAACTATTCCCATATGCTATCTTTTCATAAGTTTTTGAAATCATTAATTCGATAAAACAAAAATGAATCGTATTAGGATCCAGACCCTAAAGATATTGTAGGAATAGATGATAGGTATCATTTTATAAATTTATGTTGGGCAGACATCTTCCAATATGCTATATTTTGATAAGTTTTTTCAATCATTAATTCGATAAAAACATAAATGAAACGTTTTAGGATCCAGAACCCTATATATTCTGCAGGAATAGATGATAGGTATAATTTAAGAAAATTATGTGGGGTAGAACTCTTCCCATATGCTATCTTTTGATAAGTTTTTGAAATCATTAATTAGATAAAACAAAAATGAATCGTATTAGGACCCAGACCCTAAAGATATTGTAGGAATAGATGATAGGTATCATTTAATAAATTTATGTGGGGCAGATCTCTTCCAAAATGCTATCTTTTTATAAGTTTTTTCAATCATTAATTCGATAAAAACAAAAATGAAACGTTTTAGGATCCAGAACCCTATATATTCTGCAGGAATAGATGATAGGTATCATTTAAGAAAATTATGTGGGGCAGAACTCTTCCCATATGCAATCTTTTGATAAGTTTTTGAAATCAGTAATTCGATAAAACAAAAATGAATCGTATTAGGACCCAGACCCTAAAGATATTGTAGGAATAGATGATAGGTATCATTTAATAAATTTATGTGGGGCAGAACTCTTCCCATTTGCTATCTTTTTATAAGTTTTTTAAATCATTAATTCGATAAAACAAAAATGAATCGTATTAGGACCCAGACCCTAAAGATATTGTAGGAATAGATGATAGGTATCATTTAATAAATTTATGTGGTTCAGAACTCTTCCCATATGCTATCTTTTCATAAGTTTTTGAAATCATTAATTCGATAAAACAAAATTGAATCGTATTAGGACCCAGACCCTGTAGATATTGTAGGAATATATATAAGGTATTATATAAGAAATTTATGTGGGGCAGATCTCTTCCAAAATGCTATCTTTTGATAAGTTTTTTAAATCATTAATTCGATTAAAACAAAAATGAAACGTTTTTGGAACCAGAACCCTATATATTCTGCAGGAATAGATGATAGGTATCATTTAAGAAAAGTATGTGGGGCAGAAGTCTTCCAATATGCTATCTTTTGATAAGTTTTTTACATCATTAATTCGATTAAAACAAAAATGAAACGTTTTAGGAACCAGAACCCTGTAGATTTTGCAGGAATATATGATAGGTATCGTTTAAGAAAATAATATGGGGCAGAACTATTCCCATATGCTAACTGGCGGGACTTGAATGGCGAAAATCTCGAACCATAAGCCGCTCGAATGTTTTTAATTGTTTGTTTTAAATTGAAATATACGTAACCCGTTTATGTTAAATTTTGTTAACTGTTCTAGTTGCAAGGAGTAAGTATAATGTAAGGATTAGAGGTAGGCTTGTAGGTACTTACCTCGGCCGGTTAATTGCAAATTTAGTTTCACAACAGATTTTGTTTAAAGTTCTTATAAAGTTCTGCTTATTGCACTGATGACACCTTTTATATGTCCTGGTAACACTTTCACTAGGCCTTTTGTGTATTTTGAGGTTTTAGTATTGTTTTAGAAGAATTTTAATTAAGTTTTTTAACGCGCGCGCGCTGTAATGGCGGCGGATTAGCTTCGTCGCTCGATGAAGTCTCAGTAGCGCCGCTCGCGTCACTCGGTGGTACTAAATGCTGTGATGGCCGAGGGAATAACAGCGGAAAAAGGATATGGGATTAATATTGGCGGGAAAATAGGAAAGCAAGCTAGAACATTCCCCCCCACTTGAAATCACTCCAGGGATTTCAAAAATATGACATTAAGTTTTATGAAAAGAATAAGAAATAGATAATTGAATGTAGTGCTGAGTTCAAATGAATCTGATGCGAGAATGTTTTTACATGTTAAAATTATTATAGAAAGACTGAATTAAAAAAAAAAGAAATAGGTAATTAATATATTGATGAGCTAAGAATTGACCGGTAAAGGACAAATTTTTACGACGGGTCTGCGAAGTAACCCATTTGCTGTACGTAACGTAACTACTCGCACTATGCCGTCAGTGCCAGGATGAAGCGCAGTCACACGACCGAAACGCCATTCTAATGGTGGTAGGTTTTGTTCAACAATTACAACTACATCGTCTATTTTAACATTAGGCTGCCTCTCGAACCATTTGCATCTTTGCTGCAGGGTGTGTAGATAAGAGTTTCGCCACACCTTCCAAAACGATTGAGTTAGTCTTTGTAACATCTGCCAACGCTCTCGAGGCGGCAAATAAACTTCCGTAAGCGGCATCTCGGGTAATGAAACCAACGGCCCTCCAGTGAGAAAGTGTCCCGGTGTTAAGACATCCACTTCAGAAGGGTCACTAGATAACGCGCACAACGGCCTAGAATTTAACACAGCTTCAATTTTATTAATGACAGTTAGAAGCTCTTCAAATGTTAGCACTTGTAAACCAACGACTCTTTTTAAATGATATTTCATTGACTTGACACCACTTTCAAAAATCCCTCCAAAATGACTACCCGTAGGTGGGTTGTGATGCCAAATAATGTTTCGTTTCGAAAGCTCTACATTCAGATCAGGTTGTCTAGTTAAGAGAAACTGTTGCACTTCAGTTAAATAACGTTTAGCGCCAACAAAATTAGTACCGCAATCCGAAATTATCAATTTGCAAAGACCGCGACGTGATACAAATCTATCGAAAGCAGCTATGAATGCCTGTGTTGACAAGTCTGTTACCAGTTCTAGGTGTATTGCCTTTTACTGCTAAACACACCATCACGCAAATATACACCTTGTAAGTGCGAGCATTACGCCTTTTGCTTTCTTTAATCACAAGTACTGGATTCAACAGTATGTACTAAATGAGGTAACGTTTTTAGCTCCGGTAGATTTTCAGATGATGTATATGAATATTTTGATATAGGCCAGTCAGGCGATTCTAATACGAGCCACGCTGGACCAGCCCACCACAACGGAGACGAGATTAATTTGGAGCATGTAAGTCCACGACTACTGTGATCCGCAGGATTGTCATTCGTAGATACGTGGTGCCAATTTTTTGTTCCTATAGTGTCAGCAATTTTTACTACGCGATGAGATACAAATGTCTTTAGTTTGTAAGGTTCAGTATTAATCCAGGATAGCACTGTACTACTGTCCGTTAGTGCGATTACGTTTCTAATTTTGATATGTGACTGAAGTAAATCGTTCATATGTTTCAAAACTCGAGCTAGAAGCACTGCACCAAGAAGTTCAAGACGGTTTATAGTAATCGGTTTAATCGGCGATACTCGCGACTTAGCAATAATTAGATTTATCGATGCTTTATTTTGATTTATAGACTTTAAGTATACGCAACATCCATAAGCTTTAGAAGAACCATCACAGAAACCAATAAGATCGCATACCGTTGAAGTTGAAGCTAAAATGAAACGTGGAATTTTTATTTTATTTAAATTACTTAATTCAGCAACAAATTCTTTCCATTGTTCTACAATATCTTCTGGAATTGGATCATCCCAGTTCAACTGGAGCCGCCACAGGTCTTGAATTATAAGTTTTGCTTGCAGAACCATGGGCGTAAGCCAGCCTAGAGGGTCATAAATTCGTGCTACGTTGGATAGAATTGAACGTTTAGTGCATTTAGGGTTTAGCTCTGATTGAGAGTACGTAAAATTATCTTCAATTGGGTCCCATTGAACTCCCAATATTTTTAAAGTCTGTTGATTTTTATCGTCACAAAAGGATTTTGGGACTTGACAATGCTCCGTAGGCAGTTGTGCGAGAAATTCAGGTGAGTTACTACTCCATTTTCTCAACTCAAATTTACCGCAATCTAGTAAGTTTATTAATTGATTTTTCAGATCTAGTGCACAAGTTAAGTTGGGTGCACCAGCAGTGATGTCATCCATGAAAACATCTTCACGCAGTATGCTAGCAGCTTCAGGCCACTGTTCTCCATGATCCTTTGCTAGCTGATGTAGCGTTCGAATTGCTAAATAAGGAGAACTGCTAACGCCATAAGTAACAGTTTTAAGTTCGTATTCCAGGACTTCTTCGGTAGATGAATTTCGCCATAATATATGTTGATATTTGCGATCCTCGGGTCGTAAATCTATATTTCGATACATTTTTGAAATATCAGCTGTAAATACCAATGGATGTAAACGAAACTTAGTAATTATGTCTACTATGTCATTTAAGAGTTTGGGGCCCGTGTATACTATGTCATTCAAAGAGTGTCCAGTAGTAGTCTTTGCGCTAGCGTCAAACACTACTCTTAGTTTAGTTGTTGCACTGTCGGGTCGCAGTACGCAGTGATGTGGAATGACATACCTAGAATCTTTGTCAGACATTTTGACAACTTCCATGTGATTTAGGTCTTCATACTCCTTCATGAATTTGCAATATTCGTTTTTTAATTCAGCATAACGACGAAAGCGTTTTTCCAAATTGTATAACCTGAATAATGATCCGTGGAAAGAATCACCTAACTCCTCTCGCTCTTCCTTAAGTAGTATCGGTACTACATATCTGCCGTCTTCGTTACGACGAACAAGGTCTGTGTATAACTTTTCGCAATTTTCATTTTCTGGATTTGTAACTCTCGCCTTCGGTGGCTCTTCTACTTCCCAGAATTGCTTGACGATATTGTCTAAGTCAAGTGTGGATGCTACCAGTGCTGTAGTACATGCTGGTGTTTGATATTCAGGGTCAAACCTTCCCGTGATAACCCAGCCGAACGCGCTATGCAGCGCTACCGGTAAGCCCGGGCCTACGTCTAGTCGTTGACCATCATAAATGTTATGGAAAAGTTCCGCTCCTATTAAAAGATCAATATCACCTGATTTATCAAAATTGTTATCCGCCAAAACTAAATGTCTATAATTTGTTTTTACTATTTGCGGAATTTGAACAGAAGGCATTTTATGAGTTATTGACTTCATAACGATCGCTTGTATATTAAATTTAGGTTGATCCGAATTTTGGGGTTGTATAGTGAATGACGTCATTCCTTTGACTTCATGTATCGGGTTCTGACCTAGACCGGCTACGGTTATGTTACAACGACGTAGCGGTAAGCCTAAAAGTTGTACACATTCTGACGTCACAAAACTGTCCTGCGCACCACTATCAATAAGTGCACGAATATTAAAAACACCGTTAGGGCCTCGCGCCCGTACAACGCACGTACCTAATAACACAAACGAACGACCATGTTCTAAATTGGCACTAGAGTTGACAGAATTAATCGGTACAAATGATTCGCTATCAGCCGAACCTTGAGGAGGCACGGATGACACCGCGGGGCACGCCGCAGTACTATCCCGATCTCTATGAAGAAGCGTATGGTGACGGCTGTTACACTTCGTACAACACGTCTTTGAAAAACATTTATCCGCAGTATGATTTAATCGTAAACAGTTTACACATAATTTTTTTGTTTTAACAACAGTTTCCCTATCTTGAACGGTTTTGTCATAAAATACAGGACACTTATAAATTGAGTGGTTAGAATTTCCGCAACAGGCACACTCAAGGTATTTATTCGAAGTAGCGTGAGCATAAACATCGATATTAGAACATATATTATTATTTTCCCTTTTATAATAATTATTCGTTAAAAATTCTTTTTTAGAGTACGGCCCTGTATTCGAGAACTGTCCGGAGTACGGCCCTGTATTTTCAAATTCTTCGCAATGTACGGGAAATGAAACGGATCTGTTATAGTTGTTATTATTATTATTTTTACGTAAATGAGATTGCATATTATATTTTAAAAAGGAGCCGGTGGGTTCACTAGCCTCGAGTACCTTTATATAACCGTGTAAATATATTAAAAGGTCATTAAAAGTAGGTATTTGATTATTATTTTGTAACTCGAAACGTTTACGTGTATCGGAATCTAATTTACGAGACGATAAGTAAAACAAAATAAATTCACCCAGATTATCGATTTTTATTGACTTGAGAGCATTAACAGATTCTTGTAATAGACTTGTAAGTTTACGTAAATCATTAATATTACATGTTTTTAATGACGAATACTTACATATTTTTTCCAAATAATTCACAGCTAATATTCGTTTATTTTGATATCGATCGATAAGTGCGTCAAAAACTATTTGATAATTATCTGCGGTAATAGGTATCCCCTTTGCTATGGATAAAGCGGAACCCATGAGACACGACATTAAATAATGAAATTTTTCGATATTACTAATGTTATTATTAGTATGCACCAAAGACAGAAATGTATCGTAAAAGGTTTGCCAATGTTCAATATTTCCATCGAATTTGATTAACTCGATTTTTGGTAAACGAGCTCGTGAAATAGGTTTTTGATTATTATAATCCGTCGTATTTGATGCGGCCCCCGCGAGTGGCATGGCGGCGCTTTCATCCGACAACGACGGCAATAATGCCTCGGCGACTTCCATTATCGCATAATACATTGTATCGAAAGAATCTAATGATTGCATATCAATATTTTCACTAGGATTCAACATAAGTTTTATCGAATTAATTTCATTTGTAAAATCTATGAATTCTTGACGTAAATCATTAATTCGTTTGTATCTACATTTAAAAGAACCGAGTTTACTTTTATCGTTCGTAACTATACAAGACAAATCGTATAATATTTGTATTTCTCGAAAAACATATTCTCTTTTATTAATAAGCAGTTTTAATTTTATTTCAAGTTCCATTTTTATAAGTTTTAAAAGTTATTAGATCAAAAATTAGTACCTAGGTATTCGTAGGTAAGCCGACGCTATAACCCGACTAAATTAAAAAGTTATTTCTGAACAAAGTTTTTAGAAATTATGCAATTTTGTTTTATTGATAAATAGTTTACGTGCTTATAATTTGTTTTAAATTATATATGGACTAATCTGGAGTATCTATTCAGAAGATTTGAACCCAGCACAACATAGGAATTTCGTGGAAAATCCGGCTCGAAGGACCACTAATAATGGCGGGACTTGAATGGCGAAAATCTCGAACCATAAGCCGCTCGAATGTTTTTAATTGTTTGTTTTAAATTGAAATATACGTAACCCGTTTATGTTAAATTTTGTTAACTGTTCTAGTTGCAAGGAGTAAGTATAATGTAAGGATTAGAGGTAGGCTTGTAGGTACTTACCTCGGCCGGTTAATTGCAAATTTAGTTTCACAACAGATTTTGTTTAAAGTTCTTATAAAGTTCTGCTTATTGCACTGATGACACCTTTTATATGTCCTGGTAACACTTTCACTAGGCCTTTTGTGTATTTTGAGGTTTTAGTATTGTTTTAGAAGAATTTTAATTAAGTTTTTTAACGCGCGCGCGCTGTAATGGCGGCGGATTAGCTTCGTCGCTCGATGAAGTCTCAGTAGCGCCGCTCGCGTCACTCGGTGGTACTAAATGCTGTGATGGCCGAGGGAATAACAGCGGAAAAAGGATATGGGATTAATATTGGCGGGAAAATAGGAAAGCAAGCTAGAACATTCCCCCCCACTTGAAATCACTCCAGGGATTTCAAAAATATGACATTAAGTTTTATGAAAAGAATAAGAAATAGATAATTGAATGTAGTGCTGAGTTCAAATGAATCTGATGCGAGAATGTTTTTACATGTTAAAATTATTATAGAAAGACTGAATTAAAAAAAAAAGAAATAGGTAATTAATATATTGATGAGCTAAGAATTGACCGGTAAAGGACAAATTTTTACGACGGGTCTGCGAAGTAACCCATTTGCTGTACGTAACGTAACTACTCGCACTATGCCGTCAGTGCCAGGATGAAGCGCAGTCACACGACCGAAACGCCATTCTAATGGTGGTAGGTTTTGTTCAACAATTACAACTACATCGTCTATTTTAACATTAGGCTGCCTCTCGAACCATTTGCATCTTTGCTGCAGGGTGTGTAGATAAGAGTTTCGCCACACCTTCCAAAACGATTGAGTTAGTCTTTGTAACATCTGCCAACGCTCTCGAGGCGGCAAATAAACTTCCGTAAGCGGCATCTCGGGTAATGAAACCAACGGCCCTCCAGTGAGAAAGTGTCCCGGTGTTAAGACATCCACTTCAGAAGGGTCACTAGATAACGCGCACAACGGCCTAGAATTTAACACAGCTTCAATTTTATTAATGACAGTTAGAAGCTCTTCAAATGTTAGCACTTGTAAACCAACGACTCTTTTTAAATGATATTTCATTGACTTGACACCACTTTCAAAAATCCCTCCAAAATGACTACCCGTAGGTGGGTTGTGATGCCAAATAATGTTTCGTTTCGAAAGCTCTACATTCAGATCAGGTTGTCTAGTTAAGAGAAACTGTTGCACTTCAGTTAAATAACGTTTAGCGCCAACAAAATTAGTACCGCAATCCGAAATTATCAATTTGCAAAGACCGCGACGTGATACAAATCTATCGAAAGCAGCTATGAATGCCTGTGTTGACAAGTCTGTTACCAGTTCTAGGTGTATTGCCTTTTACTGCTAAACACACCATCACGCAAATATACACCTTGTAAGTGCGAGCATTACGCCTTTTGCTTTCTTTAATCACAAGTACTGGATTCAACAGTATGTACTAAATGAGGTAACGTTTTTAGCTCCGGTAGATTTTCAGATGATGTATATGAATATTTTGATATAGGCCAGTCAGGCGATTCTAATACGAGCCACGCTGGACCAGCCCACCACAACGGAGACGAGATTAATTTGGAGCATGTAAGTCCACGACTACTGTGATCCGCAGGATTGTCATTCGTAGATACGTGGTGCCAATTTTTTGTTCCTATAGTGTCAGCAATTTTTACTACGCGATGAGATACAAATGTCTTTAGTTTGTAAGGTTCAGTATTAATCCAGGATAGCACTGTACTACTGTCCGTTAGTGCGATTACGTTTCTAATTTTGATATGTGACTGAAGTAAATCGTTCATATGTTTCAAAACTCGAGCTAGAAGCACTGCACCAAGAAGTTCAAGACGGTTTATAGTAATCGGTTTAATCGGCGATACTCGCGACTTAGCAATAATTAGATTTATCGATGCTTTATTTTGATTTATAGACTTTAAGTATACGCAACATCCATAAGCTTTAGAAGAACCATCACAGAAACCAATAAGATCGCATACCGTTGAAGTTGAAGCTAAAATGAAACGTGGAATTTTTATTTTATTTAAATTACTTAATTCAGCAACAAATTCTTTCCATTGTTCTACAATATCTTCTGGAATTGGATCATCCCAGTTCAACTGGAGCCGCCACAGGTCTTGAATTATAAGTTTTGCTTGCAGAACCATGGGCGTAAGCCAGCCTAGAGGGTCATAAATTCGTGCTACGTTGGATAGAATTGAACGTTTAGTGCATTTAGGGTTTAGCTCTGATTGAGAGTACGTAAAATTATCTTCAATTGGGTCCCATTGAACTCCCAATATTTTTAAAGTCTGTTGATTTTTATCGTCACAAAAGGATTTTGGGACTTGACAATGCTCCGTAGGCAGTTGTGCGAGAAATTCAGGTGAGTTACTACTCCATTTTCTCAACTCAAATTTACCGCAATCTAGTAAGTTTATTAATTGATTTTTCAGATCTAGTGCACAAGTTAAGTTGGGTGCACCAGCAGTGATGTCATCCATGAAAACATCTTCACGCAGTATGCTAGCAGCTTCAGGCCACTGTTCTCCATGATCCTTTGCTAGCTGATGTAGCGTTCGAATTGCTAAATAAGGAGAACTGCTAACGCCATAAGTAACAGTTTTAAGTTCGTATTCCAGGACTTCTTCGGTAGATGAATTTCGCCATAATATATGTTGATATTTGCGATCCTCGGGTCGTAAATCTATATTTCGATACATTTTTGAAATATCAGCTGTAAATACCAATGGATGTAAACGAAACTTAGTAATTATGTCTACTATGTCATTTAAGAGTTTGGGG
Source organism: Vanessa cardui (assembly GCF_905220365.1). Lineage (NCBI taxonomy): Eukaryota > Metazoa > Arthropoda > Insecta > Lepidoptera > Nymphalidae > Vanessa > Vanessa cardui. The sequence goes on from NC_061153.1 coordinate 7,270,650, forward strand.
CCCGTGTATACTATGTCATTCAAAGAGTGTCCAGTAGTAGTCTTTGCGCTAGCGTCAAACACTACTCTTAGTTTAGTTGTTGCACTGTCGGGTCGCAGTACGCAGTGATGTGGAATGACATACCTAGAATCTTTGTCAGACATTTTGACAACTTCCATGTGATTTAGGTCTTCATACTCCTTCATGAATTTGCAATATTCGTTTTTTAATTCAGCATAACGACGAAAGCGTTTTTCCAAATTGTATAACCTGAATAATGATCCGTGGAAAGAATCACCTAACTCCTCTCGCTCTTCCTTAAGTAGTATCGGTACTACATATCTGCCGTCTTCGTTACGACGAACAAGGTCTGTGTATAACTTTTCGCAATTTTCATTTTCTGGATTTGTAACTCTCGCCTTCGGTGGCTCTTCTACTTCCCAGAATTGCTTGACGATATTGTCTAAGTCAAGTGTGGATGCTACCAGTGCTGTAGTACATGCTGGTGTTTGATATTCAGGGTCAAACCTTCCCGTGATAACCCAGCCGAACGCGCTATGCAGCGCTACCGGTAAGCCCGGGCCTACGTCTAGTCGTTGACCATCATAAATGTTATGGAAAAGTTCCGCTCCTATTAAAAGATCAATATCACCTGATTTATCAAAATTGTTATCCGCCAAAACTAAATGTCTATAATTTGTTTTTACTATTTGCGGAATTTGAACAGAAGGCATTTTATGAGTTATTGACTTCATAACGATCGCTTGTATATTAAATTTAGGTTGATCCGAATTTTGGGGTTGTATAGTGAATGACGTCATTCCTTTGACTTCATGTATCGGGTTCTGACCTAGACCGGCTACGGTTATGTTACAACGACGTAGCGGTAAGCCTAAAAGTTGTACACATTCTGACGTCACAAAACTGTCCTGCGCACCACTATCAATAAGTGCACGAATATTAAAAACACCGTTAGGGCCTCGCGCCCGTACAACGCACGTACCTAATAACACAAACGAACGACCATGTTCTAAATTGGCACTAGAGTTGACAGAATTAATCGGTACAAATGATTCGCTATCAGCCGAACCTTGAGGAGGCACGGATGACACCGCGGGGCACGCCGCAGTACTATCCCGATCTCTATGAAGAAGCGTATGGTGACGGCTGTTACACTTCGTACAACACGTCTTTGAAAAACATTTATCCGCAGTATGATTTAATCGTAAACAGTTTACACATAATTTTTTTGTTTTAACAACAGTTTCCCTATCTTGAACGGTTTTGTCATAAAATACAGGACACTTATAAATTGAGTGGTTAGAATTTCCGCAACAGGCACACTCAAGGTATTTATTCGAAGTAGCGTGAGCATAAACATCGATATTAGAACATATATTATTATTTTCCCTTTTATAATAATTATTCGTTAAAAATTCTTTTTTAGAGTACGGCCCTGTATTCGAGAACTGTCCGGAGTACGGCCCTGTATTTTCAAATTCTTCGCAATGTACGGGAAATGAAACGGATCTGTTATAGTTGTTATTATTATTATTTTTACGTAAATGAGATTGCATATTATATTTTAAAAAGGAGCCGGTGGGTTCACTAGCCTCGAGTACCTTTATATAACCGTGTAAATATATTAAAAGGTCATTAAAAGTAGGTATTTGATTATTATTTTGTAACTCGAAACGTTTACGTGTATCGGAATCTAATTTACGAGACGATAAGTAAAACAAAATAAATTCACCCAGATTATCGATTTTTATTGACTTGAGAGCATTAACAGATTCTTGTAATAGACTTGTAAGTTTACGTAAATCATTAATATTACATGTTTTTAATGACGAATACTTACATATTTTTTCCAAATAATTCACAGCTAATATTCGTTTATTTTGATATCGATCGATAAGTGCGTCAAAAACTATTTGATAATTATCTGCGGTAATAGGTATCCCCTTTGCTATGGATAAAGCGGAACCCATGAGACACGACATTAAATAATGAAATTTTTCGATATTACTAATGTTATTATTAGTATGCACCAAAGACAGAAATGTATCGTAAAAGGTTTGCCAATGTTCAATATTTCCATCGAATTTGATTAACTCGATTTTTGGTAAACGAGCTCGTGAAATAGGTTTTTGATTATTATAATCCGTCGTATTTGATGCGGCCCCCGCGAGTGGCATGGCGGCGCTTTCATCCGACAACGACGGCAATAATGCCTCGGCGACTTCCATTATCGCATAATACATTGTATCGAAAGAATCTAATGATTGCATATCAATATTTTCACTAGGATTCAACATAAGTTTTATCGAATTAATTTCATTTGTAAAATCTATGAATTCTTGACGTAAATCATTAATTCGTTTGTATCTACATTTAAAAGAACCGAGTTTACTTTTATCGTTCGTAACTATACAAGACAAATCGTATAATATTTGTATTTCTCGAAAAACATATTCTCTTTTATTAATAAGCAGTTTTAATTTTATTTCAAGTTCCATTTTTATAAGTTTTAAAAGTTATTAGATCAAAAATTAGTACCTAGGTATTCGTAGGTAAGCCGACGCTATAACCCGACTAAATTAAAAAGTTATTTCTGAACAAAGTTTTTAGAAATTATGCAATTTTGTTTTATTGATAAATAGTTTACGTGCTTATAATTTGTTTTAAATTATATATGGACTAATCTGGAGTATCTATTCAGAAGATTTGAACCCAGCACAACATAGGAATTTCGTGGAAAATCCGGCTCGAAGGACCACTAATAATGGCGGGACTTGAATGGCGAAAATCTCGAACCATAAGCCGCTCGAATGTTTTTAATTGTTTGTTTTAAATTGAAATATACGTAACCCGTTTATGTTAAATTTTGTTAACTGTTCTAGTTGCAAGGAGTAAGTATAATGTAAGGATTAGAGGTAGGCTTGTAGGTACTTACCTCGGCCGGTTAATTGCAAATTTAGTTTCACAACAGATTTTGTTTAAAGTTCTTATAAAGTTCTGCTTATTGCACTGATGACACCTTTTATATGTCCTGGTAACACTTTCACTAGGCCTTTTGTGTATTTTGAGGTTTTAGTATTGTTTTAGAAGAATTTTAATTAAGTTTTTTAACGCGCGCGCGCTGTAATGGCGGCGGATTAGCTTCGTCGCTCGATGAAGTCTCAGTAGCGCCGCTCGCGTCACTCGGTGGTACTAAATGCTGTGATGGCCGAGGGAATAACAGCGGAAAAAGGATATGGGATTAATATTGGCGGGAAAATAGGAAAGCAAGCTAGAACACTAACTTTTGATAAGTTTTTGAAATCATTAATTCGATTAAAACAAAAATGAAACGTTTTAGGAACCAGAACCCTGTCGATATTACAGGAATATATATAAGGTATCATTTCATAAATTTATGTGGGACAGAACTCTTCCCATATGCTATCTTTTGATAAGTTTTTAAATCATTAATACGATTAAAACAAAAATGAATCGTATTAGGACCCAGACCCTAAAGATATTGTAGGAATAGATGATAGGTATCATTTAATAAATTTATGTGGGGCAGAACTCTTCCCATTTGCTATCTTTTTATAAGTTTTTTAAATCATTAATTCGATAAAACAAAAATGAATCGTATTAGGACCCAGACCCTAAAGATATTGTAGGAATAGATGATAGGTATCATTTAATAAATTTATTTGGGGCAGAACTCTTCCCATATGCTATCTTTTCATAAGTTTTTGAAATCATTAATTCGATAAAACAAAAATGAATCGTATTAGGACCCAGACCCTAAAGATATTGTAGGAATAGATGATAGGTATCATTTTATAAATTTATGTTGGGCAGAAATCTTCCAATATGCTATATTTTGATAAGTTTTTTCAATCATTAATTCGATAAAAACATAAATGAAACGTTTTACGATCCAGAACCCTATATATTCTGCAGGAATAGATGATAGGTATAATTTAAGAAAATTATGTGGGGCAGAACTCATCCCATATGCTATCTTTTGATAAGTTTTTTAAATCATTAATTCGATAAAACAAAAAAATGAATCGTATTAGGACCCAGACCCTGTAGATATTGTAGGAATATATATAAGGTATCATTTAAAAAATTTATGTGGGGCAGAACTCCTCCAATATGCTATCTTTTGATAAGTTTTTTACATCATTAATTCGATTAAAACAAAAATGAAACGTTTTAGGAACCAGAACCCTGTAGATTTTGCAGGAATATATGATAGGTATCGTTTAAGAAAATAATATGGGGCAGAACTATTCCCATATGCTAACTTTTGATAAGTTTTTGAAATCATTAATTCGATTAAAACAAAAATGAAACGTTTTAGGAACCAGAACCCTGTCGATATCACAGGAATATATATAAGGTATCATTTCATAAATTTATGTGGGACAGAACTCTTCCCATATGCTATCTTTTGATAAGTTTTTAAATCATTAATACGATTAAAACAAAATTGAATCGTATTAGGACCCAGACCCTGTAGATATTGTAGGAATATATATAAGGTATCATTTAATAAAATTATGTGGGGCAGAATTCTTCCAATATGCTATCTTTTTATAAGTTTTTGAAATCATAAATTCAATAAAACAAAAATGAATCGTCTTAGGACCCAGACCCTGTAGATATTGTAGGAATATATATAAGGTATCATTTAAGAAAATTATGTGGGGCAGAACTCTTCCCATTTGCTATCTTTTTATAAGTTTTTTAAATCATTAATTCGATAAAACAAAAATGAATCGTATTAGGACCCAGACCCTAAAGATATTGTAGGAATAGATGATAGGTATCATTTAATAAATTTATGTGGGGCAGAACTCTTCCCATATGCTATCTTTTGATAAGTTTTTGAAATCAGTAATTAGATAAAACAAAAATGAATCGTATTAGGACCCAGACCCTAAAGATATTGTAGGAATAGATGATAGGTATCATTTAATAAATTTATGTGGGGCAGATCTCTTCCAAAATGCTATCTTTTTATAAGTTTTTTCAATCATTAATTCGATAAAAACAAAAATGAAACGTTTTAGGATCCAGAACCCTATATATTCTGCAGGAATAGATGATAGGTATCATTTAATAAATTTATGTGGGGCAGAACTCATCCCATATGCTATCTTTTCATAAGTTTTTGAAATCATTAATTCGATAAAACAAAAATGAATCGTATTAGGACCCAGACCCTAAAAATATTGTAGGAATAGATGATAGGTATCATTTTATAAATTTATGTTGGGCAGAAATCTTCCAATATGCTATATTTTGATAAGTTTTTTCAATCATTAATTCCATAAAAACATAAATGAAACGTTTTAGGATCCAGAACCCTATATATTCTGCAGGAATAGATGATAGGTATAATTTAAGAAAATTATGTGGGGCAGAACTCATCCCATATGCTATCTTTTGATAAGTTTTTAAATCATTAATACGATTAAAACAAAAATGAAACGTTTGAGGAACCAGAACCCTGTAGATATTGTAGGAATATATATAAGGTATCATTTAATAAATTTGTGTGGGGCAGAACTCTTTCAAAATGCTATCTTTTGATAAGTTTTTTAAATCATTAATTCGATCAAACAAAATTGAATCGTATTAGGACCCAGACCCTGAAGATATTGTAGGAATAGATGAAAGGTATCATTTTATAAATTTATGTTGGGCAGAAATCTTCCAATATGCTATATTTTGATAAGTTTTTTCAATCATTAATTCCATAAAAACATAAATGAAACGTTTTAGGATCCAGAACCCTATATATTCTGCAGGAATAGATGATAGGTATAATTTAAGAAAATTATGTGGGGCAGAACTCATCCCATATGCTGTCTTTTGATAAGTTTTTTAAATCATTAATTCGATAAAAACAAAAATGAAACGTTTGAGGAACCAGAACCCTGTAGATATTGTAGGAATATATATAAGGTATCATTTAATAAATTTATGTGGGGCAGAATTCTTTCAAAATGCTATCTTTTGATAAGTTTTTTAAATCATTAATTCGATCAAACAAAATTGAATCGTATTAGGACCCAGACCCTGAAGATATTGTAGGAATAGATGAAAGGTATCATTTTATAAATTTATGTGGGGCAGAAATCTTCCAATATGCTATTTTTTGATAAGTTTTTTAAATCATTAATTCGATAAAACAAAAATGAAACGTTTTTGGAATCAGAACCCTATATATTCTGCAGGAATAGATGAAAGGTATCATTTAAGAAAAGTATGTGGGGCAGAAGTCTTCCAATATGCTATATTTTGAAATCATTAATTCGATTAAAACAAAAATGAAACGTTTCAGGAATCGGAACCCTGTAGATATTGTAGGAAGATATGATAGATATCATTTAAGAAAATTATGTGGGGCAGAACTCTTCCCATATGCTATCTTTTGACAAGTTTTTGAAATCATTAATTCGATAAAACAAAAATGAATCGTATTATTACCCAGACCCTGTAGATATTGTAGGAATATATATAAGGTATCATTTAATAAATTTATGTGGGGCAGATCTCTTCCAAAATGCTATCTTTTGATAAGTTATTTAAATCATTAATTCGATTAAAACAAAAATGAAACGTTCTAGGATCCAAAACCCTGTAGATTTTGCAGGAATATATGATAGGTATCACTTAAGAAAATAATGTGGGGCAGAACTATTCCCAAATGCTAACTTTTGATAAGTTTTTTAAATCATTAATTCGATCAAACAAAATTGAATCGTATTAGGACCCAGACCCTGTAGATATTGTAGGAATATATATAAGGTATTATATAAGAAATTTATGTGGGGCAGATCTCTTCCAAAATGCTATCTTTTGATAAGTTTTTTAAATCATTAATTCGATTAAAACAAAAATGAAACGTTTTTGGAACCAGAACCCTATATATTCTGCAGGAATAGATGATAGGTATCATTTAAGAAAAGTATGTGGGGCAGAAGTCTTCCAATATGCTATATTTTGAAATCATTAATTCGATTAAAACAAAAATGAAACGTTTCAGGAATCAGAACCCTGTAGATATTGTAGGAAGATATGATAGATATCATTTAAGAAAATTATGTGGGGCAGAACTCTTCCCATATGCTATCTTTTGACAAGTTTTTGAAATCATTAATTCGATAAAACAAAAATGAATCGTATTAGGACCCAGACCGTAAAGATATTGTAGGAATAGATGATAGGTATCATTTAATAAATTTATGTGGGGCAGAACTCTTCCCATATGCTATCTTTTCATAAGTTTTTTACATCATTAATTCGATCAAACAAAATTGAATCGTATTAGGACCCAGACCCTGTAGATATTGTAGGAATATAAGGTATCATTTAATAAATTTATGTGGGGCAGAACTCTTTCAAAATGCTATCTTTTGATAAGTTTTTTAAATCATTAATTCGATCAAACAAAATTGAATCGTATTAGGACCCAGACCCTGTAGATATTGTAGGAATATATATAAGGTATCATATAAGAAATTTATGTGCGGCAGATCTCTTCCAAAATGCTATCTTTTGATAAGTTTTTTAAATCATTAATTCGATTAAAACAAAAATGAAACGTTTTAGGAACCAAAACCCTGTAGATTTTGCAGGAATATATGATAGGTATCATTTAAGAAAATAATGTGGGGCAGAACTCTTCCCATATGCTAACTTTTTATAAGTTTTTGAAATCATTAATTCGATAAAACAAAAATGAATCGTATTAGGACCCAGACCCTAAAGATATTGTAGGAATAGATGATAGGTATCATTTAATAAATTTATGTGGGGTAGAACTCTTCCCATATGCTATCTTTTCATAAGTTTTTTACATCATTAATTCGATCAAACAAAATTGAATCGTATTAGGACCCAGACCCTGTAGATATTGTAGGAATATATATAAGGTATCATATAAGAAATTTATGTGGGGCAGATATCTTCCAAAATGCTATCTTTTGATAAGTTTTTTAAATCATTAATTCGATTAAAACAAAAATGAAACGTTCTAGGATCCAAAACCCTGTAGATTTTGCAGGAATATATGAAAGGTATCATTTAAGAAAATAATGTGGGGCAGAACAATTCCCATATGCTATCTTTTGATAAGTTTTTGAAATCATTAATTCGATAAAACAAAAATGAATCGTATTAGGACCCAGACCCTGTAGATATTGTAGGAATATATATAAGGTATCATTTAATAGATTTATGTGGGGCAGAACTCTTCCAATATGCTATTTTTTGATAAGTTTTTTACATAATTAATTCGATTAAAACAAAAAGGAAACGTTTTAGGAACCAGAACCCTGTTGATTTTGCAGGAATAGATGAAAGGTATCATTTAAGAAAATTATGTGGGGCGAACTCTTCCCATATGCTATCTTTTGATAAGTTTTTTAAATCAATAATTCGATAAAACAAAAACGAATCGTATTAGGACTAGACCCTGTAGATATTGTAGGAATAGATGTTAGGTATCATTTAAGAAAATTATTTGGGGCAGAACTCTTCCAATATGCTATCTTTTGATAAGTTTTTTAAATCATTAATTCGATAAAACAAAAATGAATCGTATTAGGACCCAGATCCTGTAGATAATGTAGGAATATCAATAAGGTATCATTTAATAAATTTATATGGGGCAGAACTCTTCCCATATGCTATCTTTTCATAAGTTTTTTACATCATTAATTCGATCAAACAAAATTGAATCGTATTAGGACCCAGACCCTGTAGATATTGTAGGAATATATATAAGGTATCATATAAGAAATTTATGTGGGGCAGATCTCTTCCAAAATGCTATCTTTTGATAAGTTTTTTAAATCATTAATTCGATTAAAACAAAAATGAAACGTTCTAGGATCCAAAACCCTGTAGATTTTGCAGGAATATATGAAAGGTATCATTTAAGAAAATAATGTGGGGCAGAACAATTCCCATATGCTATCTTTTGATAAGTTTTTGAAATCATTAATTCGATAAAACAAAAATGAATCGTATTAGGACCCAGACCCTGTAGATATTGTAGGAATATATATAAGGTATCATTTAATAAATTTATGTGGGGCAGAATTCTTCCAATATGCTATTTTTTGATAAGTTTTTTACATAATTAATTCGATTAAAACAAAAAGGAAACGTTTTAGGAACCAGAACCCTGTTGATTTTGCAGGAATAGATGAAAGGTATCATTTAAGAAAATTATGTGGGGCGAACTCTTCCCATATACTATCTTTTGATAAGTTTTTTAAATCAATAATTCGATAAAACAAAAACGAATCGTATTAGGACTAGACCCTGTAGATATTGTAGGAATAGATGTTAGGTATCATTTAAGAAAATTATTTGGGGCAGAACTCTTCCAATATGCTATCTTTTGATAAGTTTTTTAAATCATTAATTCGATAAAACAAAAATGAATCGTATTAGGACCCAGATCCTGTAGATAATGTAGGAATATCAATAAGGTATCATTTAATAAATTTATGTGGGGCAGAACTCTTCCCATATGCTAACTTTTGATAAGTTTTTGAAATCATTAATTCGATTAAAACAAAAATGAAACGTTTTAGGAACCAGAACCCTGTCGATATTACAGGAATATATATAAGGTATCATTTCATAAAATTATGTGGGGCAGAACTCTTTCAATATGCCATATTTTGATAAGTATTTTTAATCATTAATTCGATTAAAACATAAATGAAAAGTTTTAGGAACCAGAACCCTGTCGACATTACAGGAATATATATAAGGTATCATTTCATAAATTTATGTGGGGCAGAACTCTTCCCATTTGCTATCTTTTTATAAGTTTTTTAAATCATTAATTCGATAAAAACAAAAATGAAACGTTTGAGGAACCAGAACCCTGTAGATATTGTAGGAATATATATAAGGTATCATTTAATAAATTTATGTGGGGCAGAACTCTTTCAAAATGCTATCTTTTGATAAGTTTTTTAAATCATTAATTCGATCAAACAAAATTGAATCGTATTAGGACCCAGACCCTGTAGATATTGTAGGAATATATATAAGGTATTATATAAGAAATTTATGTGGGGCAGATCTCTTCCAAAATGCTATCTTTTGATAAGTTTTTTAAATAATTAATTCGATTAAAACAAAAATGAAACGTTTTTGGAACCACAACCCTATATATTCTGCAGGAATAGATGATAGGTATCATTTAAGAAAAGTATGTGGGGCAGAAGTCTTCCAATATGCTATATTTTGAAATCATTAATTCGATTAAAACAAAAATGAATTGAATCGTATTAGGACCCAGACCCTAAAGATATTGTAGGAATAGATGATAGGTATCATTTATTAAATTTATGTGGGGCAGAACTCTTCCCATATGCTATCTTTTCATAAGTTTTTTACATCATTAATTCGATCAAACAAAATTGAATCGTATTAGGACCCAGACCCTGTAGATATTGTAGGAATATATATAAGGTATCATATAAGAAATTTATGTGGGGCAGATCTCTTCCAATATGCTATCTTTTGATAAGTTTTTTACATCATTAATTCGATTAAAACAAAAATGAAACGTTTTAGGAACCAGAACCCTGTAGATTTTGCAGGAATATATGATAGGTATCGTTTAAGAAAATAATATGGGGCAGAACTATTCCCATATGCTAACTTTTGATAAGTTTTTGAAATCATTAATTCGATTAAAACAAAAATGAAACGTTTTAGGAACCAGAACCCTGTCGATATTACAGGAATATATATAAGGTATCATTTCATAAATTTATGTGTGACAGAACTCTTCCCATATGCTATCTTTTGATAAGTTTTTAAATCATTAATACGATTAAAACAAAATTGAATCGTATTAGGACCCAGACCCTGTAGATATTGTAGGAATATATATAAGGTATCATTTAATAAATTTATGTGGGGCAGAAGTCTTCCAATATGCTATATTTTGAAATCATTAATTCGATTAAAACAAAAATGAAACGTTTCAGGAACCAGAACCCTGTAGATATTGTAGGAAGATATGATAGATATCATTTAAGAAAATTATGTGGGGCAGAACTCTTCCCATATGCTATCTTTTGATAAGTTTTTGAAATCATTAATTCGATAAAACAAAAATGAATCGTATTAGGACCCAGACCCTAAAGATATTGTAGGAATAGATGATAGGTATCATTTAATAAATTTATGTGGGGCAGAACTCTTCCCATATGCTATCTTTTTATAAGTTTTTGAAATCATTAATTCGATAAAACAAAAATGAATCGTATTAGGACCCAGACCCTGTAGATATTGTAGGAATATATATAAGGTATCATTTAATAAATTTATGTGGGGCAGAACTCTTTCAAAATGCTATCTTTTGATAAGTTTTTGAAATCATTAATTCGATCAAACAAAATTGAATCGTATTAGGACCCAGACCCTGTAGATATTGTAGGAATATAAGGTATCATTTAATAAATTTATGTGGGGCAGAACTCTTTCAAAATGCTATCTTTTGATAAGTTTTTTAAATCATTAATTCGATCAAACAAAATTGAATCGTATTAGGACCCAGACCCTGTAGATATTGTAGGAATATATATAAGGTATCATATAAGAAATTTATGTGCGGCAGATCTCTTTCAAAATGCTATCTTTTGATAAGTTTTTTAAATCATTAATTCGATTAAAACAAAAATGAAACGTTTTAGGAACCAAAACCCTGTAGATTTTGCAGGAATATATGATAGGTATCATTTAAGAAAATAATGTGGGGCAGAACTCTTCCCATATGCTATCTTTTGATAAGTTTTTAAATCATTAATACGATTAAAACAAAAATGAATCGTATTAGGACCCAGACCCTAAAGATATTGTAGGAATAGATGATAGGTATCATTTAATAAATTTATGTGGGGCAGAACTCTTCCCATTTGCTATCTTTTTATAAGTTTTTTAAATCATTAATTCGATAAAACAAAAATGAATCGTATTAGGACCCAGACCCTAAAGATATTGTAGGAATAGATGATAGGTATCATTTAATAAATTTATTTGGGGCAGAACTCTTCCCATATGCTATCTTTTCATAAGTTTTTGAAATCATTAATTCGATAAAACAAAAATGAATCGTATTAGGACCCAGACCCTAAAGATATTGTAGGAATAGATGATAGGTATCATTTTATAAATTTATGTTGGGCAGAAATCTTCCAATATGCTATATTTTGATAAGTTTTTTCAATCATTAATTCGATAAAAACATAAATGAAACGTTTTACGATCCAGAACCCTATATATTCTGCAGGAATAGATGATAGGTATAATTTAAGAAAATTATGTGGGGCAGAACTCATCCCATATGCTATCTTTTGATAAGTTTTTTAAATCATTAATTCGATAAAACAAAAAAATGAATCGTATTAGGACCCAGACCCTGTAGATATTGTAGGAATATATATAAGGTATCATTTAAAAAATTTATGTGGGGCAGAACTCCTCCAATATGCTATCTTTTGATAAGTTTTTTACATCATTAATTCGATTAAAACAAAAATGAAACGTTTTAGGAACCAGAACCCTGTAGATTTTGCAGGAATATATGATAGGTATCGTTTAAGAAAATAATATGGGGCAGAACTATTCCCATATGCTAACTTTTGATAAGTTTTTGAAATCATTAATTCGATTAAAACAAAAATGAAACGTTTTAGGAACCAGAACCCTGTCGATATCACAGGAATATATATAAGGTATCATTTCATAAATTTATGTGGGACAGAACTCTTCCCATATGCTATCTTTTGATAAGTTTTTAAATCATTAATACGATTAAAACAAAATTGAATCGTATTAGGACCCAGACCCTGTAGATATTGTAGGAATATATATAAGGTATCATTTAATAAAATTATGTGGGGCAGAATTCTTCCAATATGCTATCTTTTTATAAGTTTTTGAAATCATAAATTCAATAAAACAAAAATGAATCGTCTTAGGACCCAGACCCTGTAGATATTGTAGGAATATATATAAGGTATCATTTAAGAAAATTATGTGGGGCAGAACTCTTCCCATTTGCTATCTTTTTATAAGTTTTTTAAATCATTAATTCGATAAAACAAAAATGAATCGTATTAGGACCCAGACCCTAAAGATATTGTAGGAATAGATGATAGGTATCATTTAATAAATTTATGTGGGGCAGAACTCTTCCCATATGCTATCTTTTGATAAGTTTTTGAAATCAGTAATTAGATAAAACAAAAATGAATCGTATTAGGACCCAGACCCTAAAGATATTGTAGGAATAGATGATAGGTATCATTTAATAAATTTATGTGGGGCAGATCTCTTCCAAAATGCTATCTTTTTATAAGTTTTTTCAATCATTAATTCGATAAAAACAAAAATGAAACGTTTTAGGATCCAGAACCCTATATATTCTGCAGGAATAGATGATAGGTATCATTTAATAAATTTATGTGGGGCAGAACTCATCCCATATGCTATCTTTTCATAAGTTTTTGAAATCATTAATTCGATAAAACAAAAATGAATCGTATTAGGACCCAGACCCTAAAAATATTGTAGGAATAGATGATAGGTATCATTTTATAAATTTATGTTGGGCAGAAATCTTCCAATATGCTATATTTTGATAAGTTTTTTCAATCATTAATTCCATAAAAACATAAATGAAACGTTTTAGGATCCAGAACCCTATATATTCTGCAGGAATAGATGATAGGTATAATTTAAGAAAATTATGTGGGGCAGAACTCATCCCATATGCTGTCTTTTGATAAGTTTTTTAAATCATTAATTCGATAAAAACAAAAATGAAACGTTTGAGGAACCAGAACCCTGTAGATATTGTAGGAATATATATAAGGTATCATTTAATAAATTTATGTGGGGCAGAATTCTTTCAAAATGCTATCTTTTGATAAGTTTTTTAAATCATTAATTCGATCAAACAAAATTGAATCGTATTAGGACCCAGACCCTGAAGATATTGTAGGAATAGATGAAAGGTATCATTTTATAAATTTATGTTGGGCAGAAATCTTCCAATATGCTATATTTTGATAAGTTTTTTCAATCATTAATTCCATAAAAACATAAATGAAACGTTTTAGGATCCAGAACCCTATATATTCTGCAGGAATAGATGATAGGTATAATTTAAGAAAATTATGTGGGGCAGAACTCATCCCATATGCTGTCTTTTGATAAGTTTTTTAAATCATTAATTCGATAAAAACAAAAATGAAACGTTTGAGGAACCAGAACCCTGTAGATATTGTAGGAATATATATAAGGTATCATTTAATAAATTTATGTGGGGCAGAACTCTTTCAAAATGCTATCTTTTGATAAGTTTTTTAAATCATTAATTCGATCAAACAAAATTGAATCGTATTAGGACCCAGACCCTGAAGATATTGTAGGAATAGATGAAAGGTATCATTTTATAAATTTATGTGGGGCAGAAATCTTCCAATATGCTATTTTTTGATAAGTTTTTTAAATCATTAATTCGATAAAACAAAAATGAAACGTTTTTGGAATCAGAACCCTATATATTCTGCAGGAATAGATGAAAGGTATCATTTAAGAAAAGTATGTGGGGCAGAAGTCTTCCAATATGCTATATTTTGAAATCATTAATTCGATTAAAACAAAAATGAAACGTTTCAGGAATCGGAACCCTGTAGATATTGTAGGAAGATATGATAGATATCATTTAAGAAAATTATGTGGGGCAGAACTCTTCCCATATGCTATCTTTTGACAAGTTTTTGAAATCATTAATTCGATAAAACAAAAATGAATCGTATTATTACCCAGACCCTGTAGATATTGTAGGAATATATATAAGGTATCATTTAATAAATTTATGTGGGGCAGATCTCTTCCAAAATGCTATCTTTTGATAAGTTATTTAAATCATTAATTCGATTAAAACAAAAATGAAACGTTCTAGGATCCAAAACCCTGTAGATTTTGCAGGAATATATGATAGGTATCACTTAAGAAAATAATGTGGGGCAGAACTATTCCCAAATGCTAACTTTTGATAAGTTTTTTAAATCATTAATTCGATCAAACAAAATTGAATCGTATTAGGACCCAGACCCTGTAGATATTGTAGGAATATATATAAGGTATTATATAAGAAATTTATGTGGGGCAGATCTCTTCCAAAATGCTATCTTTTGATAAGTTTTTTAAATCATTAATTCGATTAAAACAAAAATGAAACGTTTTTGGAACCAGAACCCTATATATTCTGCAGGAATAGATGATAGGTATCATTTAAGAAAAGTATGTGGGGCAGAAGTCTTCCAATATGCTATATTTTGAAATCATTAATTCGATTAAAACAAAAATGAAACGTTTCAGGAATCAGAACCCTGTAGATATTGTAGGAAGATATGATAGATATCATTTAAGAAAATTATGTGGGGCAGAACTCTTCCCATATGCTATCTTTTGACAAGTTTTTGAAATCATTAATTCGATAAAACAAAAATGAATCGTATTAGGACCCAGACCGTAAAGATATTGTAGGAATAGATGATAGGTATCATTTAATAAATTTATGTGGGGCAGAACTCTTCCCATATGCTATCTTTTCATAAGTTTTTTACATCATTAATTCGATCAAACAAAATTGAATCGTATTAGGACCCAGACCCTGTAGATATTGTAGGAATATAAGGTATCATTTAATAAATTTATGTGGGGCAGAACTCTTTCAAAATGCTATCTTTTGATAAGTTTTTTAAATCATTAATTCGATCAAACAAAATTGAATCGTATTAGGACCCAGACCCTGTAGATATTGTAGGAATATATATAAGGTATCATATAAGAAATTTATGTGCGGCAGATCTCTTCCAAAATGCTATCTTTTGATAAGTTTTTTAAATCATTAATTCGATTAAAACAAAAATGAAACGTTTTAGGATCCAAAACCCTGTAGATTTTGCAGGAATATATGATAGGTATCATTTAAGAAAATAATGTGGGGCAGAACTCTTCCCATATGCTAACTTTTGATAAGTTTTTGAAATCATTAATTCGATAAAACAAAAATGAATCGTATTAGGACCCAGACCCTAAAGATATTGTAGGAATAGATGATAGGTATCATTTAATAAATTTATGTGGGGTAGAACTCTTCCCATATGCTATCTTTTCATAAGTTTTTTACATCATTAATTCGATCAAACAAAATTGAATCGTATTAGGACCCAGACCCTGTAGATATTGTAGGAATATATATAAGGTATCATATAAGAAATTTATGTGGGGCAGATCTCTTCCAAAATGCTATCTTTTGATAAGTTTTTTAAATCATTAATTCGATTAAAACAAAAATGAAACGTTCTAGGATCCAAAACCCTGTAGATTTTGCAGGAATATATGAAAGGTATCATTTAAGAAAATAATGTGGGGCAGAACAATTCCCATATGCTATCTTTTGATAAGTTTTTGAAATCATTAATTCGATAAAACAAAAATGAATCGTATTAGGACCCAGACCCTGTAGATATTGTAGGAATATATATAAGGTATCATTTAATAGATTTATGTGGGGCAGAACTCTTCCAATATGCTATTTTTTGATAAGTTTTTTACATAATTAATTCGATTAAAACAAAAAGGAAACGTTTTAGGAACCAGAACCCTGTTGATTTTGCAGGAATAGATGAAAGGTATCATTTAAGAAAATTATGTGGGGCGAACTCTTCCCATATACTATCTTTTGATAAGTTTTTTAAATCAATAATTCGATAAAACAAAAACGAATCGTATTAGGACTAGACCCTGTAGATATTGTAGGAATAGATGTTAGGTATCATTTAAGAAAATTATTTGGGGCAGAACTCTTCCAATATGCTATCTTTTGATAAGTTTTTTAAATCATTAATTCGATAAAACAAAAATGAATCGTATTAGGACCCAGATCCTGTAGATAATGTAGGAATATCAATAAGGTATCATTTAATAAATTTATATGGGGCAGAACTCTTCCCATATGCTATCTTTTCATAAGTTTTTTACATCATTAATTCGATCAAACAAAAATGAATCGTATTAGGACCCAGACCCTGTAGATATTGTAGGAATATATATAAGGTATCATATAAGAAATTTATGTGGGGCAGATCTCTTCCAAAATGCTATCTTTTGATAAGTTTTTTAAATCATTAATTCGATTAAAACAAAAATGAAACGTTCTAGGATCCAAAACCCTGTAGATTTTGCAGGAATATATGAAAGGTATCATTTAAGAAAATAATGTGGGGCAGAACTATTCCCATATGCTATCTTTTGATAAGTTTTTGAAATCATTAATTCGATAAAACAAAAATGAATCGTATTAGGACCCAGACCCTGTAGATATTGTAGGAATATATATAAGGTATCATTTAATAAATTTATGTGGGGCAGAATTCTTCCAATATGCTATTTTTTGATAAGTTTTTTACATAATTAATTCGATTAAAACAAAAAGGAAACGTTTTAGGAACCAGAACCCTGTTGATTTTGCAGGAATAGATGAAAGGTATCATTTAAGAAAATTATGTGGGGCGAACTCTTCCCATATACTATCTTTTGATAAGTTTTTTAAATCAATAATTCGATAAAACAAAAACGAATCGTATTAGGACTAGACCCTGTAGATATTGTAGGAATAGATGTTAGGTATCATTTAAGAAAATTATTTGGGGCAGAACTCTTCCAATATGCTATCTTTTGATAAGTTTTTTAAATCATTAATTCGATAAAACAAAAATGAATCGTATTAGGACCCAGATCCTATAGATAATGTAGGAATATCAATAAGGTATCATTTAATAAATTTATGTGGGGCAGAACTCTTCCCATATGCTAACTTTTGATAAGTTTTTGAAATCATTAATTCGATTAAAACAAAAATGAAACGTTTTAGGAACCAGAACCCTGTCGATATTACAGGAATATATATAAGGTATCATTTCATAAAATTATGTGGGGCAGAACTCTTTCAATATGCCATATTTTGATAAGTATTTTTAATCATTAATTCGATTAAAACATAAATGAAAAGTTTTAGGAACCAGAACCCTGTCGACATTACAGGAATATATATAAGGTATCATTTCATAAATTTATGTGGGGCAGAACTCTTCCCATTTGCTATCTTTTTATAAGTTTTTTAAATCATTAATTCGATAAAAACAAAAATGAAACGTTTGAGGAACCAGAACCCTGTAGATATTGTAGGAATATATATAAGGTATCATTTAATAAATTTATGTGGGGCAGAACTCTTTCAAAATGCTATCTTTTGATAAGTTTTTTAAATCATTAATTCGATCAAACAAAATTGAATCGTATTAGGACCCAGACCCTGTAGATATTGTAGGAATATATATAAGGTATTATATAAGAAATTTATGTGGGGCAGATCTCTTCCAAAATGCTATCTTTTGATAAGTTTTTTAAATAATTAATTCGATTAAAACAAAAATGAAACGTTTTTGGAACCACAACCCTATATATTCTGCAGGAATAGATGATAGGTATCATTTAAGAAAAGTATGTGGGGCAGAAGTCTTCCAATATGCTATATTTTGAAATCATTAATTCGATTAAAACAAAAATGAATTGAATCGTATTAGGACCCAGACCCTAAAGATATTGTAGGAATAGATGATAGGTATCAT
Source organism: Vanessa cardui (assembly GCF_905220365.1). Lineage (NCBI taxonomy): Eukaryota > Metazoa > Arthropoda > Insecta > Lepidoptera > Nymphalidae > Vanessa > Vanessa cardui. The sequence continues at coordinate 7,289,384 of NC_061153.1, forward strand.
TTATTAAATTTATGTGGGGCAGAACTCTTCCCATATGCTATCTTTTCATAAGTTTTTTACATCATTAATTCGATCAAACAAAATTGAATCGTATTAGGACCCAGACCCTGTAGATATTGTAGGAATATATATAAGGTATCATATAAGAAATTTATGTGGGGCAGATCTCTTCCAATATGCTATCTTTTGATAAGTTTTTTACATCATTAATTCGATTAAAACAAAAATGAAACGTTTTAGGAACCAGAACCCTGTAGATTTTGCAGGAATATATGATAGGTATCGTTTAAGAAAATAATATGGGGCAGAACTATTCCCATATGCTAACTTTTGATAAGTTTTTGAAATCATTAATTCGATTAAAACAAAAATGAAACGTTTTAGGAACCAGAACCCTGTCGATATTACAGGAATATATATAAGGTATCATTTCATAAATTTATGTGTGACAGAACTCTTCCCATATGCTATCTTTTGATAAGTTTTTAAATCATTAATACGATTAAAACAAAATTGAATCGTATTAGGACCCAGACCCTGTAGATATTGTAGGAATATATATAAGGTATCATTTAATAAAATTATGTGGGGCAGAAGTCTTCCAATATGCTATATTTTGAAATCATTAATTCGATTAAAACAAAAATGAAACGTTTCAGGAATCAGAACCCTGTAGATATTGTAGGAAGATATGATAGATATCATTTAAGAAAATTATGTGGGGCAGAACTCTTCCCATATGCTATCTTTTGACAAGTTTTTGAAATCATTAATTCGATAAAACAAAAATGAATCGTATTAGGACCCAGACCCTAAAGATATTGTAGGAATAGATGATAGGTATCATTTAATAAATTTATGTGGGGCAGAACTCTTCCCATATGCTATCTTTTTATAAGTTTTTGAAATCATTAATTCGATAAAACAAAAATGAATCGTATTAGGACCCAGACCCTGTAGATATTGTAGGAATATATATAAGGTATCATTTAATAAATTTATGTGGGGCAGAACTCTTTCAAAATGCTATCTTTTGATAAGTTTTTGAAATCATTAATTCGATCAAACAAAATTGAATCGTATTAGGACCCAGACCCTGTAGATATTGTAGGAATATAAGGTATCATTTAATAAATTTATGTGGGGCAGAACTCTTTCAAAATGCTATCTTTTGATAAGTTTTTTAAATCATTAATTCGATCAAACAAAATTGAATCGTATTAGGACCCAGACCCTGTAGATATTGTAGGAATATATATAAGGTATCATATAAGAAATTTATGTGCGGCAGATCTCTTTCAAAATGCTATCTTTTGATAAGTTTTTTAAATCATTAATTCGATTAAAACAAAAATGAAACGTTTTAGGATCCAAAACCCTGTAGATTTTGCAGGAATATATGATAGGTATCATTTAAGAAAATAATGTGGGGCAGAACTCTTCCCATATGCTATCTTTTGACAAGTTTTTGAAATCATTAATACGATAAAACAAAAATGAATCGTATTAGGACCCAGACCCTAAAGATATTGTAGGAATAGATGATAGGTATCATTTAATAAATTTATGTGGGGTAGAACTCTTCCCATATGCTATCTTTTCATAAGTTTTTGAAATCATTAATTCGATAAAACAAAAATGAATCGTATTAGGACCCAGACCCTAAAGATATTGTAGGAATAGATGATAGGTATCATTTAATAAATTTATGTGGGGTAGAACTCTTCCCATATGCTATCTTTTCATAAGTTTTTTACATCATTAATTCGATCAAACAAAATTGAATCGTATTAGGACCCAGACCCTGTAGATATTGTAGGAATATATATAAGGTATCATATAAGAAATTTATGTGGGGCAGATCTCTTCCAAAATGCTATCTTTTGATAAGTTTTTTAAATCATTAATTCGATAAAACAAAAATGAATCGTATTAGGACCCAGACCCTAAAGATATTGTAGGAATAGATGATAGGTATCATTTAATAAATTTATGTGGGGCAGAACTCTTCCCATATGCTATCTTTTGATAAGTTTTTTTCAATCATTAATTCGATAAAAACAAAAATGAATCGTATTAGGACCCAGACTCTGTAGATATTGTAGGAATATATATAAGGTATCATTTAATAAATTTATGTGGGGCAGAACTCTTTCAAAATGCTATCTTTTGATAAGTTTTTTAAATCATTAATTCGATCAAACAAAATTGAATCGTATTAGGACCCAGACCCTAAAGATATTGTAGGAATAGATGATAGGTATCATTTTATAAATTTATGTGGGGAAGAAATCTTCCAATATGCTATCTTTTGATAAGGTTTTTAAATCATTAATTCGATAAAACAAAAATAAAACGTTTAAGGAACCAGAACCCTATATATTCTGCAGGAATAGATGATAGGTATCATTTAAGAAAAGTATGTGGGGAAGAAGTCTTCCAATATGCTATATTTTGAAATCATTAATTCGATTAAAACAAAAATGAAACGTTTCAGGAATCAGAACCCTGTAGATATTGTAGGAAGATATGATAGATATCATTTAAGAAAATTATGTGGGGCAGAACTCTTCCCATATGCTATCTTTTGATAAGTTTTTGAAATCATTAATTCGATAAAACAAAAATGAATCGTATTAGGACCCAGACCCTAAAGATATTGTAGGAATAGATGATAGGTATCATTTAATAAATTTATGTGGGGCAGAACTCTTCCCATATGCTATCTTTTCATAAGTTTTTTACATCATTAATTCGATCAAACAAAATTGAATCGTATTAGGACCCAGACCCTGTAGATATTGTAGGAATATATATAAGGTATCATATAAGAAATTTATGTGCGGCAGAACTCTTTCAATATGCCATCTTTTGATAAGTTTTTTAAATCATTAATTCGATTAAAACAAAAATGAAAGGTTTTTGGAACCAGAATCCTATATATTCTGCAGGAATATATGATAGGTATCATTTAAGATAAGTATGTGTGGCAGAACTCTTCCCATATGCTACCTTTCGATAAGTTTTTTTAATCATTAATTCGATTAAAACAAAAATAAAACGTTTTAGGAACCAGAACCTTGTAGATTTTGCAGGAATAGATGATAGGTATAATTTAAGAAAATTATGTGGGGCAGAACTCTTCCCATATGCTATCTTTTGATAAGTTTTTTCAATCATTAATTCGATAAAACAAAAATGAATCGTATTAGGACCCAGACCCTAAAGATATTGTAGGAATAGATGAAAGGTATCATTTTATAAATTTATGTGGGGCAGAAATCTTCCAATATGCTATATTTTGATAAGTTTTTTAAATCATTAATTCGATAAAACAAAAATGAATCGTATTAGGACCCAGACCCTGTAGATATTGTAGGAATATATATAAGGTATCATTTAATAAATTTATGTGGGGCAGAACTCCTCCAATATGCTATCTTTTGATAAGTTTTTTACATCATTAATTCGATTAAAACAAAAATGAAACGTTTTAGGAACCAGAACCCTGTAGATTTTGCAGGAATAGATGATAGGTATCATTTAAGAAAATTATGTGGGGCAGAACTCTTCCCATATGCTATCTTTTGATAAGTTTTTGTAATCATTAATTCGATAAAACAAAAATGAATCGTATTAGGACCCAGACCCTAAAGATATTGTAGGAATAGATGAAAGGTATCATTTTATAAATTTATGTGGGGCAGAAATCTTCCAATATGTTATATTTTGATAATTTTTTTAAATCATTAATTCGATAAAACAAAAATGAATCGTATTAGGACCCAGACCCTAAAGATATTGTAGGAATATATATAGGGTATCATTTCATAAATTTATGTGGGGCAGAACTCTTCCCATATGCTATCTATTGATAAGTTTTTTAAATTATTAATTCAATAAAAACAAAATTGAATCGTATTAGGACCCAGACCCTGTAGATATTGTCGAAATATATATAAGGTATCATTTAATAAATTTATGTGGGGCAGAACTCCTCCAATATGCTATCTTTTGATAAGTTTTTTAAATCATTAATTCGATAAAACAAAAATGAATCGTATTAGGACCCAGATCCTGTAGATATTGTAGGAATATCAATAAGGTATCATTTAATAAATTTATGTGGGGCAGAACTCTTCCCATATGCTATCTTTTGATAAGTTTTTTAAATCATTAATTCGATAAAAACAAAAATGAATCGTATTAGGACCCAGACCCTGTAGATATTGTAGGAATATATATAAGGTATCATTTAATAAATTTATGTGGGGCAAAACTTTTTCAAAATGCTATCTTTTGATAAGTTTTTTTAATCATTTATACGATTAAAACAAAAATGAAACGTTTGAAGAACCAGAACCCTGTAAATATTGTAGGAATAGATGATAGGTATCATTTAATAAATTTATGTGGAGCAGAACTCTTCCCATATGCTAACTTTTATTAAGTTTTTTAAATCATTAATTCGATTAAAACAAAAATGAATCGTATTAGGAACCAGAACCCTGTCGATATTACAGGAATATATATAAGGTATCATTTAATAAATTTATGTGGGGCAGAACTCTTTCAATATGCCATCTTTTGATAAGTTTTTTAAATCATTAATTCGATTAAAACATAAATGAAAAGTTTTAGGAACCAGAACCCTGTCGATATTACAGGAATATATATAAGGTATCATTTCATAAATTTATGTGGGACAGAACTCTTCCCATATGCTATCTTTTGATAAGTTTTTAAATCATTAATACGATTAAAACAAAAATGAAACGTTTGAGGACCCAGACCCTGTAGATATTGTAGGAATATATATAAGGTATCATTTAATAAATTTATGTGGGGCAGAACTCCTCCAATATGCTATCTTTTGATAAGTTTTTTACATCATTAATTCGATCAAACAAAATTGAATCGTATTAGGACCCAGAGCCTGTAGATATTGTAAGAATATATATAAGGTATCATATAAGAAATTTATGTGGGGCAGAACTCTTCCCATATGCTATCTTTTCATAAGTTTTTTACATCATTAATTCGATCAAACAAAATTGAATCGTATTAGGACCCAGACCCTGTAGATATTGTAGGAATATAAGGTATCATTTAATAAATTTATGTGGGGCAGAACTCTTTCAAAATGCTATCTTTTGATAAGTTTTTTAAATCATTAATTCGATCAAACAAAATTGAATCGTATTAGGACCCAGACCCTGTAGATATTGTAGGAATATATATAAGGTATCATATAAGAAATTTATGTGCGGCAGATCTCTTCCAAAATGCTATCTTTTGATAAGTTTTTTAAATCATTAATTCGATTAAAACAAAAATGAAACGTTTTAGGAACCAAAACCCTGTAGATTTTGCAGGAATATATGATAGGTATCATTTAAGAAAATAATGTGGGGCAGAACTCTTCCCATATGCTAACTTTTGATAAGTTTTTGAAATCATTAATTCGATAAAACAAAAATGAATCGTATTAGGACCCAGACCCTAAAGATATTGTAGGAATAGATGATAGGTATCATTTAATAAATTTATGTGGGGTAGAACTCTTCCCATATGCTATCTTTTCATAAGTTTTTTACATCATTAATTCGATCAAACAAAATTGAATCGTATTAGGACCCAGACCCTGTAGATATTGTAGGAATATATATAAGGTATCATATAAGAAATTTATGTGGGGCAGATCTCTTCCAAAATGCTATCTTTTGATAAGTTTTTTAAATCATTAATTCGATTAAAACAAAAATGAAACGTTCTAGGATCCAAAACCCTGTAGATTTTGCAGGAATATATGAAAGGTATCATTTAAGAAAATAATGTGGGGCAGAACAATTCCCATATGCTATCTTTTGATAAGTTTTTGAAATCATTAATTCGATCAAACAAAATTGAATCGTATTAGGACCCAGACCCTGTAGATATTGTAGGAATATATATAAGGTATCATTTAATAGATTTATGTGGGGCAGAACTCTTCCAATATGCTATTTTTTGATAAGTTTTTTACATAATTAATTCGATTAAAACAAAAAGGAAACGTTTTAGGAACCAGAACCCTGTTGATTTTGCAGGAATAGATGAAAGGTATCATTTAAGAAAATTATGTGGGGCGAACTCTTCCCATATACTATCTTTTGATAAGTTTTTTAAATCAATAATTCGATAAAACAAAAACGAATCGTATTAGGACTAGACCCTGTAGATATTGTAGGAATAGATGTTAGGTATCATTTAAGAAAATTATTTGGGGCAGAACTCTTCCAATATGCTATCTTTTGATAAGTTTTTTAAATCATTAATTCGATAAAACAAAAATGAATCGTATTAGGACCCAGATCCTGTAGATAATGTAGGAATATCAATAAGGTATCATTTAATAAATTTATATGGGGCAGAACTCTTCCCATATGCTATCTTTTCATAAGTTTTTTACATCATTAATTCGATCAAACAAAATTGAATCGTATTAGGACCCAGACCCTGTAGATATTGTAGGAATATATATAAGGTATCATATAAGAAATTTATGTGGGGCAGATCTCTTCCAAAATGCTATCTTTTGATAAGTTTTTTAAATCATTAATTCGATTAAAACAAAAATGAAACGTTCTAGGATCCAAAACCCTGTAGATTTTGCAGGAATATATGAAAGGTATCATTTAAGAAAATAATGTGGGGCAGAACAATTCCCATATGCTATCTTTTGATAAGTTTTTGAAATCATTAATTCGATAAAACAAAAATGAATCGTATTAGGACCCAGACCCTGTAGATATTGTAGGAATATATATAAGGTATCATTTAATAAATTTATGTGGGGCAGAACTCTTCCAATATGCTATTTTTTGATAAGTTTTTTACATAATTAATTCGATTAAAACAAAAAGGAAACGTTTTAGGAACCAGAACCCTGTTGATTTTGCAGGAATAGATGAAAGGTATCATTTAAGAAAATTATGTGGGGCGAACTCTTCCCATATACTATCTTTTGATAAGTTTTTTAAATCAATAATTCGATAAAACAAAAACGAATCGTATTAGGACTAGACCCTGTAGATATTGTAGGAATAGATGTTAGGTATCATTTAAGAAAATTATTTGGGGCAGAACTCTTCCAATATGCTATCTTTTGATAAGTTTTTTAAATCATTAATTCGATAAAACAAAAATGAATCGTATTAGGACCCAGATCCTATAGATAATGTAGGAATATCAATAAGGTATCATTTAATAAATTTATGTGGGGCAGAACTCTTCCCATATGCTAACTTTTGATAAGTTTTTGAAATCATTAATTCGATTAAAACAAAAATGAAACGTTTTAGGAACCAGAACCCTGTCGATATTACAGGAATATATATAAGGTATCATTTCATAAAATTATGTGGGGCAGAACTCTTTCAATATGCCATATTTTGATAAGTATTTTTAATCATTAATTCGATTAAAACATAAATGAAAAGTTTTAGGAACCAGAACCCTGTCGACATTACAGGAATATATATAAGGTATCATTTCATAAATTTATGTGGGGCAGAACTCTTCCCATTTGCTATCTTTTTATAAGTTTTTTAAATCATTAATTCGATAAAAACAAAAATGAAACGTTTGAGGAACCAGAACCCTGTAGATATTGTAGGAATATATATAAGGTATCATTTAATAAATTTATGTGGGGCAGAATTCTTTCAAAATGCTATCTTTTGATAAGTTTTTTAAATCATTAATTCGATAAAACAAAAATGAATCGTATTAGGACCCAGATCCTGTAGATAATGTAGGAATATCAATAAGGTATCATTTAATAAATTTATATGGGGCAGAACTCTTCCCATATGCTATCTTTTCATAAGTTTTTTACATCATTAATTCGATCAAACAAAATTGAATCGTATTAGGACCCAGACCCTGTAGATATTGTAGGAATATATATAAGGTATCATATAAGAAATTTATGTGGGGCAGATCTCTTCCAAAATGCTATCTTTTGATAAGTTTTTTAAATCATTAATTCGATTAAAACAAAAATGAAACGTTCTAGGATCCAAAACCCTGTAGATTTTGCAGGAATATATGAAAGGTATCATTTAAGAAAATAATGTGGGGCAGAACAATTCCCATATGCTATCTTTTGATAAGTTTTTTACATCATTAATTCGATCAAACAAAATTGAATCGTATTAGGACCCAGACCCTGTAGATATTGTAGGAATATATATAAGGTATCATATAAGAAATTTATGTGGGGCAGATCTCTTCCAATATGCTATCTTTTGATAAGTTTTTTACATCATTAATTCGATTAAAACAAAAATGAAACGTTTTAGGAACCAGAACCCTGTAGATTTTGCAGGAATATATGATAGGTATCGTTTAAGAAAATAATATGGGGCAGAACTATTCCCATATGCTAACTTTTGATAAGTTTTTGAAATCATTAATTCGATTAAAACAAAAATGAAACGTTTTAGGAACCAGAACCCTGTCGATATTACAGGAATATATATAAGGTATCATTTCATAAATTTATGTGTGACAGAACTCTTCCCATATGCTATCTTTTGATAAGTTTTTAAATCATTAATACGATTAAAACAAAATTGAATCGTATTAGGACCCAGACCCTGTAGATATTGTAGGAATATATATAAGGTATCATTTAATAAAATTATGTGGGGCAGAAGTCTTCCAATATGCTATATTTTGAAATCATTAATTCGATTAAAACAAAAATGAAACGTTTCAGGAATCAGAACCCTGTAGATATTGTAGGAAGATATGATAGATATCATTTAAGAAAATTATGTGGGGCAGAACTCTTCCCATATGCTATCTTTTGACAAGTTTTTGAAATCATTAATTCGATAAAACAAAAATGAATCGTATTAGGACCCAGACCCTAAAGATATTGTAGGAATAGATGATAGGTATCATTTAATTAATTTATGTGGGGCAGAACTCTTCCCATATGCTATCTTTTTATAAGTTTTTGAAATCATTAATTCGATAAAACAAAAATGAATCGTATTAGGACCCAGACCCTGTAGATATTGTAGGAATATATATAAGGTATCATTTAATAAATTTATGTGGGGCAGAACTCTTTCAAAATGCTATCTTTTGATAAGTTTTTGAAATCATTAATTCGATCAAACAAAATTGAATCGTATTAGGACCCAGACCCTGTAGATATTGTAGGAATATAAGGTATCATTTAATAAATTTATGTGGGGCAGAACTCTTTCAAAATGCTATCTTTTGATAAGTTTTTTAAATCATTAATTCGATCAAACAAAATTGAATCGTATTAGGACCCAGACCCTGTAGATATTGTAGGAATATATATAAGGTATCATATAAGAAATTTATGTGCGGCAGATCTCTTTCAAAATGCTATCTTTTGATAAGTTTTTTAAATCATTAATTCGATTAAAACAAAAATGAAACGTTTTAGGATCCAAAACCCTGTAGATTTTGCAGGAATATATGATAGGTATCATTTAAGAAAATAATGTGGGGCAGAACTCTTCCCATATGCTATCTTTTGACAAGTTTTTGAAATCATTAATACGATAAAACAAAAATGAATCGTATTAGGACCCAGACCCTAAAGATATTGTAGGAATAGATGATAGGTATCATTTAATAAATTTATGTGGGGTAGAACTCTTCCCATATGCTATCTTTTCATAAGTTTTTGAAATCATTAATTCGATAAAACAAAAATGAATCGTATTAGGACCCAGACCCTAAAGATATTGTAGGAATAGATGATAGGTATCATTTAATAAATTTATGTGGGGTAGAACTCTTCCCATATGCTATCTTTTCATAAGTTTTTTACATCATTAATTCGATCAAACAAAATTGAATCGTATTAGGACCCAGACCCTGTAGATATTGTAGGAATATATATAAGGTATCATATAAGAAATTTATGTGGGGCAGATCTCTTCCAAAATGCTATCTTTTGATAAGTTTTTTAAATCATTAATTCGATAAAACAAAAATGAATCGTATTAGGACCCAGACCCTAAAGATATTGTAGGAATAGATGATAGGTATCATTTAATAAATTTATGTGGGGCAGAACTCTTCCCATATGCTATCTTTGGATGAGTTTTTTAAATCATTAATTCGATAAAAACAAAAATGAATCGTATTAGGACCCAGACTCTGTAGATATTGTAGGAATATATATAAGGTATCATTTAATAAATTTATGTGGGGCAGAACTCTTTCAAAATGCTATCTTTTGATAAGTTTTTTAAATCATTAATTCGATCAAACAAAATTGAATCGTATTAGGACCCAGACCCTAAAGATATTGTAGGAATAGATGATAGGTATCATTTTATAAATTTATGTGGGGAAGAAATCTTCCAATATGCTATCTTTTGATAAGGTTTTTAAATCATTAATTCGATAAAACAAAAATGAAACGTTTTTGGAACCAGAACCCTATATATTCTGCAGGAATAGATGATAGGTATCATTTAAGAAAAGTATGTGGGGAAGAAGTCTTCCAATATGCTATATTTTGAAATCATTAATTCGATTAAAACAAAAATGAAACGTTTCAGGAATCAGAACCCTGTAGATATTGTAGGAAGATATGATAGATATCATTTAAGAAAATTATGTGGGGCAGAACTCTTCCCATATGCTATCTTTTGACAAGTTTTTGAAATCATTAATTCGATAAAACAAAAATGAATCGTATTAGGACCCAGACCCTAAAGATATTGTAGGAATAGATGATAGGTATCATTTAATAAATTTATGTGGGGCAGAACTCTTCCCATATGCTATCTTTTCATAAGTTTTTTACATCATTAATTCGATCAAACAAAATTGAATCGTATTAGGACCCAGACCCTGTAGATATTGTAGGAATATATATAAGGTATCATATAAGAAATTTATGTGCGGCAGAACTCTTTCAATATGCCATCTTTTGATAAGTTTTTTAAATCATTAATTCGATTAAAACAAAAATGAAAGGTTTTTGGAACCAGAATCCTATATATTCTGCAGGAATATATGATAGGTATCATTTAAGATAAGTATGTGTGGCAGAACTCTTCCCATATGCTACCTTTCGATAAGTTTTTTTAATCATTAATTCGATTAAAACAAAAATAAAACGTTTTAGGAACCAGAACCTTGTAGATTTTGCAGGAATAGATGATAGGTATAATTTAAGAAAATTATGTGGGGCAGAACTCTTCCCATATGCTATCTTTTGATAAGTTTTTTCAATCATTAATTCGATAAAACAAAAATGAATCGTATTAGGACCCAGACCCTAAAGATATTGTAGGAATAGATGAAAGGTATCATTTTATAAATTTATGTGGGGCAGAAATCTTCCAATATGTTATATTTTGATAAGTTTTTTAAATGATTAATTCGATAAAACAAAAATGAATCGTATTAGGACCCAGACCCTGTAGATATTGTAGGAATATATATAAGGTATCATTTAATAAATTTATGTGGGGCAGAACTCCTCCAATATGCTATCTTTTGATAAGTTTTTTACATCATTAATTCGATTAAAACAAAAATGAAACGTTTTAGGAACCAGAACCCTGTAGATTTTGCAGGAATAGATGATAGGTATCATTTAAGAAAATTATGTGGGGCAGAACTCTTCCCATATGCTATCTTTTGATAAGTTTTTGTAATCATTAATTCGATAAAACAAAAATGAATCGTATTAGGACCCAGACCCTAAAGATATTGTAGGAATAGATGAAAGGTATCATTTTATAAATTTATGTGGGGCAGAAATCTTCCAATATGTTATATTTTGATAAGTTTTTTAAATCATTAATTCGATAAAACAAAAATGAATCGTATTAGGACCCAGACCCTAAAGATATTGTAGGAATATATATAGGGTATCATTTCATAAATTTATGTGGGGCAGAACTCTTCCCATATGCTATCTATTGATAAGTTTTTTAAATTATTAATTCAATAAAAACAAAATTGAATCGTATTAGGACCCAGACCCTGTAGATATTGTAGGAATATATATAAGGTATCATTTAATAAATTTATGTGGGGCAGAACTCCTCCAATATGCTATCTTTTGATAAGTTTTTTAAATCATTAATTCGATAAAACAAAAATGAATCGTATTAGGACCCAGATCCTGTAGATATTGTAGGAATATCAATAAGGTATCATTTAATAAATTTATGTGGGGCAGAACTCTTCCCATATGCTATCTTTGGATGAGTTTTTTAAATCATTAATTCGATAAAAACAAAAATGAATCGTATTAGGACCCAGACCCTGTAGATATTGTAGGAATATATATAAGGTATCATTTAATAAATTTATGTGGGGCAAAACTTTTTCAAAATGCTATCTTTTGATAAGTTTTTTTAATCATTTATACGATTAAAACAAAAATGAAACGTTTGAAGAACCAGAACCCTGTAAATATTGTAGGAATAGATGATAGGTATCATTTAATAAATTTATGTGGAGCAGAACTCTTCCCATATGCTAACTTTTATTAAGTTTTTTAAATCATTAATTCGATTAAAACAAAAATGAATCGTATTAGGAACCAGAACCCTGTCGATATTACAGGAATATATATAAGGTATCATTTAATAAATTTATGTGGGGCAGAACTCTTTCAATATGCCATCTTTTGATAAGTATTTTAAATCATTAATTCGATTAAAACATAAATGAAAAGTTTTAGGAACCAGAACCCTGTCGATATTACAGGAATATATATAAGGTATCATTTCATAAATTTATGTGGGACAGAACTCTTCCCATATGCTATCTTTTGATAAGTTTTTAAATCATTAATACGATTAAAACAAAAATGAAACGTTTGAGGACCCAGACCCTGTAGATATTGTAGGAATATATATAAGGTATCATTTAATAAATTTATGTGGGGCAGAACTCCTCCAATATGCTATCTTTTGATAAGTTTTTTACATCATTAATTCGATCAAACAAAATTGAATCGTATTAGGACCCAGACCCTAAAGATATTGTAGGAATATATATAAGGTATCATATAAGAAATTTATGTGGGGCAGATCTCTTCCAAAATGCTATCTTTTGATAAGTTTTTTAAATCATTAATTCGATTAAAACAAAAATGAAACGTTTTAGGATCCAAAACCCTGTAGATTTTGCAGGAATATATGATAGGTATCATTTAAGAAAATAATGTGGGGCAGAACTATTCCCATATGCTATCTTTTGATAAGTTTTTGAAATCATTAATTCGATTAAAACAAAAATGAAACGTTTTAGGAACCAGAACCCTATATATTCTGCAGGAATAGATGATAGGTATCATTTAAGAAATTTATGTGGGGCAGAACTCTTTCAATATGCCATCTTTTGATAAGTATTTTAATTCATTAATTCGATTAAAACATAAATGAAAAGTTTTAGGAACCAGAACCCTGTCGATATTACAGGAATATATATAAGGTATCATTTCATAAATTTATGTGGGACAGAACTCTTCCCATATGCTATCTTTTGATAAGTTTTTAAATCATTAATTCGATAAAACAAAAACGAATCGTATTAGGACCCAGACCCTGTCGATATTACAGGAATATATATAAGGTATCATTTCATAAATTTATGTGGGACAGAACTCTTCCCATATGCTATCTTTTGATAAGTTTTTAAATCATTAATACGATTAAAACAAAAATGAAAAGATTTAGGAACCAAAACCCTGTAAATATTGTAGGAATGGATGATAGGTATCATTTAATAAAATTATGTGGGGCAGAACTCTTCCAATATGCTATCTTTTTATAAGTTTTTTACATCATTAATTCGATCAAACAAAAATGAATCGTATTAGGACCCAGACCCTAAAGATATTGTAGGAATAGATGAAAGGTATCATTTTATAAATTTATGTGGGGCAGAAATCTTCCAATATGTTATATTTTGATAAGTTTTTTAAATGATTAATTCGATAAAACAAAAATGAATCGTATTAGGACCCAGACCCTGTAGATATTGTAGGAATATATATAAGGTATCATTTAATAAATTTATGTGGGGCAGAACTCCTCCAATATGCTATCTTTTGATAAGTTTTTTACATCATTAATTCGATTAAAACAAAAATGAAACGTTTTAGGAACCAGAACCCTGTAGATTTTGCAGGAATAGATGATAGGTATCATTTAAGAAAATTATGTGGGGCAGAACTCTTCCCATATGCTATCTTTTGATAAGTTTTTGTAATCATTAATTCGATAAAACAAAAATGAATCGTATTAGGACCCAGACCCTAAAGATATTGTAGGAATAGATGAAAGGTATCATTTTATAAATTTATGTGGGGCAGAAATCTTCCAATATGTTATATTTTGATAATTTTTTTAAATCATTAATTCGATAAAACAAAAATGAATCGTATTAGGACCCAGACCCTAAAGATATTGTAGGAATATATATAGGGTATCATTTCATAAATTTATGTGGGGCAGAACTCTTCCCATATGCTATCTTTTGATAAGTTTTTTAAATTATTAATTCAATAAAAACAAAATTGAATCGTATTAGGACCCAGACCCAGTAGATATTGTAGGAATATATATAAGGTATCATTTAATAAATTTATGTGGGGCAGAACTCCTCCAATATGCTATCTTTTGATAAGTTTTTTAAATCATTAATTCGATAAAACAAAAACGAATCGTATTAGGACCCAGATCCTGTAGATATTGTAGGAATATCAATAAGGTATCATTTAATAAATTTATGTGGGGCAGAACTCTTCCCATATGCTATCTTTGGATGAGTTTTTTAAATCATTAATTCGATAAAAACAAAAATGAATCGTATTAGGACCCAGACCCTGTAGATATTGTAGGAATATATATAAGGTATCATTTAATAAATTTATGTGGGGCAAAACTTTTTCAAAATGCTATCTTTTGATAAGTTTTTTTAATCATTTATACGATTAAAACAAAAATGAAACGTTTGAAGAACCAGAACCCTGTAAATATTGTAGGAATAGATGATAGGTATCATTTAATAAATTTATGTGGAGCAGAACTCTTCCCATATGCTAACTTTTATTAAGTTTTTTAAATCATTAATTCGATTAAAACAAAAATGAATCGTATTAGGAACCAGAACCCTGTCGATATTACAGGAATATATATAAGGTATCATTTAATAAATTTATGTGGGGCAGAACTCTTTCAATATGCCATCTTTTGATAAGTATTTTAAATCATTAATTCGATTAAAACATAAATGAAAAGTTTTAGGAACCAGAACCCTGTCGATATTACAGGAATATATATAAGGTATCATTTCATAAATTTATGTGGGACAGAACTCTTCCCATATGCTATCTTTTGATAAGTTTTTAAATCATTAATACGATTAAAACAAAAATGAAACGTTTGAGGACCCAGACCCTGTAGATATTGTAGGAATATATATAAGGTATCATTTAATAAATTTATGTGGGGCAGAACTCCTCCAATATGCTATCTTTTGATAAGTTTTTTACATCATTAATTCGATCAAACAAAATTGAATCGTATTAGGACCCAGAGCCTGTAGATATTGTAAGAATATATATAAGGTATCATATAAGAAATTTATGTGGGGCAGATCTCTTCCAAAATGCTATCTTTTGATAAGTTTTTTAAATCATTAATTCGATTAAAACAAAAATGAAACGTTTTAGGATCCAAAACCCTGTAGATTTTGCAGGAATATATGATAGGTATCATTTAAGAAAATAATGTGGGGCAGAACTATTCCCATATGCTATCTTTTGATAAGTTTTTGAAATCATTAATTCGATTAAAACAAAAATGAAACGTTTTAGGAACCAGAACCCTATATATTCTGCAGGAATAGATGATAGGTATCATTTAAGAAATTTATGTGGGGCAGAACTCTTTCAATATGCCATCTTTTGATAAGTATTTTAATTCATTAATTCGATTAAAACATAAATGAAAAGTTTTAGGAACCAGAACCCTGTCGATATTACAGGAATATATATAAGGTATCATTTCATAAATTTATGTGGGACAGAACTCTTCCCATATGCTATCTTTTGATAAGTTTTTAAATCATTAATTCGATAAAACAAAAACGAATCGTATTAGGACCCAGACCCTGTCGATATTACAGGAATATATATAAGGTATCATTTCATAAATTTATGTGGGACAGAACTCTTCCCATATGCTATCTTTTGATAAGTTTTTAAATCATTAATACGATTAAAACAAAAATGAAAAGATTTAGGAACCAAAACCCTGTAAATATTGTAGGAATGGATGATAGGTATCATTTAATAAAATTATGTGGGGCAGAACTCTTCCAATATGCTATCTTTTTATAAGTTTTTTACATCATTAATTCGATCAAACAAAAATGAATCGTATTAGGACCCAGACCCTAAAGATATTGTAGGAATCGATGATAGGTATCATTTTATAAATTTATGTGGGGCAGAACTATTCCCATTTGCTATCTTTTTATAAGTTTTTGAAATCATTAATTCGATAAAACAAAAATGAATCGTATTAGGACCCAGACCCTAAAGATATTGTAGGAATAGATGATAGGTATCATTTAATAAATTTATGTGGGGCAGAACTCTTCCCATATGCTATCTTTTCATAAGTTTTTTACATCATTAATTCGATCAAACAAAATTGAATCGTATTAGGACCCAGACCCTGTAGATATTGTAGGAATATATATAAGGTATCATATAAGAAATTTATGTGCGGCAGATCTCTTCCAAAATGCTATCTTTTGATAAGTTTTTTAAATCATTAATTCGATCAAACAAAATTGAATCGTATTAGGACCCAGACCCTGTAGATATTGTAGGAATATATATAAGGTATCATTTAATAAATTTATGTTGGGCAGAACTCTTCCCATTTGCTATCTTTTTATAAGTTTTTTAAATCATTAATTCGATAAAACAAAAATGAATCGTATTAGGACCCAGACCCTAAAGATATTGTAGGAATAGATGATAGGTATCATTTAATAAATTTATGTGGGGCAGAACTCTTCCCATATGCTATCTTTTCATAAGTTTTTTACATCATTAATTCGATCAAACAAAATTGAATCGTATTAGGACCCAGACCCTGTAGATATTGTAGGAATATATATAAGGTATCATATAAGAAATTTATGTGGGGCAGATCTCTTCCAAAATGCTATCTTTTGATAAGTTTTTTAAATCATTAATTCGATTAAAACAAAAATGAAACGTTTTAGGATCCAAAACCCTGTAGATTTTGCAGGAATATATGGTAGGTATCATTTAAGAAAATAATGTGGGGCAGAACTATTCCCATATGCTAACTTTTGATAAGTTTTTGAAATCATTAATTCGATTAAAACAAAAATGAAACGTTTTAGGAACCAGAACCCTATATATTCTACAGGAATAGATGATAGGTATCATTTAAGAAAATTATGTTGGGCAGAACTCTTCCCATTTGCTATCTTTTTATAAGTTTTTTAAATAATTAATTCGATAAAACAAAATTGAATCGTATTAGGACCCAGACCCAGTAGATATTGTAGGAATATATATAAGGTATCATTTAAGAAATTTATGTGGGGCAGATCTTTTCCAAAATGCTATATTTTGATAAGTTTTTTCAATCATTAATTCGATAAAAACAAAAATGAAACGTTTTAGGATCCAGAACCCTATATATTCTGCAGGAATAGATGATAGGTATAATTTAAGAAAATTATGTGGGGCAGAACTCTTCCCATATGCTATCTTTTGATAAGTTTTTTCAATCATTAATTCGATAAAACAAAAATGAATCGTATTAGGACCCAGACCCTGTAGATATTGTAGGAATATATATAAGGTATCATTTAATAAATTTATGTGGGGCAGAACTCCTCCAATATGCTATCTTTTGATAAGTTTTTTACATCATTAATTCGATTAAAACAAAAATGAAACGTTTTAGGAACCAGAACCCTGTAGATTTTGCAGGAATAGATGATAGGTATCGTTTAAGAAAATTATGTGGGGCAGAACTCTTCCCATATGCTATCTTTTGATAAGTTTTTGTAATCATTAATTCGATTAAACAAAAATGAATCGTATTAGGACCCAGACCCTAAAGATATTGTAGGAATAGATAAAAGGTATCATTTTATAAATTTATGTGGGGCAGAAATCTTCCAATATGTTATATTTTGATAATTTTTTTAAATCATTAATTCGATAAAACAAAAATGAATCGTATTAGGACCCAGACCCTAAAGATATTGTAGGAATATATATAGGGTATCATTTCATAAATTTATGTGGGGCAGAACTCTTCCCATATGCTATCTTTTGATAAGTTTTTTAAATTATTAATTCAATAAAAACAAAATTGAATCGTATTAGGACCCAGACCCAGTAGATATTGTAGGAATATATATAAGGTATCATTTAATAAATTTATGTGGGGCAGAACTCCTCCAATATGCTATCTTTTGATAAGTTTTTTAAATCATTAATTCGATTAAAACAAAAATGAAACGTTTTAGGATCCAAAACCCTGTAGATTTTGCAGGAATATATGATAGGTATCATTAAAGAAAATAATGTGGGGCAGAACTATTCCCATATGCTAACTTTTGATAAGTTTTTGAAATCATTAATTCGATTAAAACAAAAATGAAACGTTTTAGGAACCAGAACCCTGTCGATATTACAGGAATATATATAAGGTATCATTTCATAAATTTATGTGGGGCAGAATTCTTCCCATTTGCTATCTTTTGATAAGTCTTTTAAATCATTAATTCGATTAAAACAAAAATGAAAAGTTTGAGGAACCAAAACCCTGTAAATATTGTAGGAATGGATGATAGGTATCATTTAATAAAATTATGTGGGGCAGAACTCTTCCAATATGCTATCTTTTTATAAGTTTTTGAAATCATTAATTCGATAAAACAAAAATGAATCGTATTAGGACCCAGACCCTGAAGATATTGTAGGAATATATATAAGGTATCATTTAAGAAAATTATGTGGGGCAGAACTCTTCCCATTTGCTATCTTTTTATAAGTTTTTTAAATCATTAATTCGATAAAACAAAAATGAATCGTATTAGGACCCAGACCCTGTAGATATTGTAGGAATATATATAAGGTATCATTTAATAAATTTATGTGGGGCAGAACTCCTCCAATATGCTATCTTTTGATAAGTTTTTTACATCATTAATTCGATTAAAACAAAAATGAAACGTTTTAGGAACCAGAACCCTGTAGATTTTGCAGGAATAGATGATAGGTATCATTTAAGAAAATTATGTGGGGCAGAACTCTTCCCATATGCTATCTTTTGATAAGTTTTTGTAATCATTAATTCGATAAAACAAAAATGAATCGTATTAGGACCCAGACCCTAAAGATATTGTAGGAAGAGATGATAGATATCATTTAAGAAAATTATGTGGGGCAGAACTCTTACAAAATGCTATCTTTTTATAAGTTTTTTAAATCATTAATTCGATAAAACAAAAATGAATCGTATTAGAATCCAGACCCAGTAGATATTGTAGGAATATATATAAGGTATCGTTTAAGAAATTTATGTGGGGTAGATCTCTTCCAAAATGCTATCTTTTGATAAGTTTTTTTCAATCATTAATTCGATAAAAACAAAAATGAAAGGTTTTTGGAACCAGAATCCTATATATTCTGCAGGAATATATGATAGGTATCATTTAAGATAAGTATGTGTGGCAGAACTCTTCCCATATGCTATCTTTTGATAAGTTTTTTTAATCATTAATTCGATTAAAACAAAAATAAAACGTTTTAGGAACCAGAACCTTGTAGATTTTGCAGGAATAGATGATAGGTATAATTTAAGAAAATTATGTGGGGCAGAACTCTTCCCATATGCTATCTTTTGATAAGTTTTTTCAATCATTAATTCGATAAAACAAAAATGAATCGTATTAGGACCCAGACCCTAAAGATATTGTAGGAATAGATGAAAGGTATCATTTTATAAATTTATGTGGGGCAGAAATCTTCCAATATGTTATATTTTGATAAGTTTTTTAAATGATTAATTCGATAAAACAAAAATGAATCGTATTAGGACCCAGACCCTGTAGATATTGTAGGAATATATATAAGGTATCATTTAATAAATTTATGTGGGGCAGAACTCCTCCAATATGCTATCTTTTGATAAGTTTTTTACATCATTAATTCGATTAAAACAAAAATGAAACGTTTCAGGAACCAGAACCCTGTAGATATTGTAGGAGGATATGAAAGATATCATTTAAGAAAATTATGTGGGGCAGAACTCTTCCCATATGCTATCTTTTGATAAGTTTTTGAAATCATTAATTCGATAAAACAAAAATGAATCGTATTAGGACCCAGACCCTGTAGATATTGTAGGAATATATATAAGGTATCATTTAATAAATTTATGTGGGGCAGAACTCCTCCAATATGCTATATTTTGATAAAAATTATATTTTGATTAAAAAGTTTTTGAAATCATTAATTCGATTAAAACAAAAATGAAACGTTTTAGGAACCAGAACCCTATATATTCTACAGGAATAGATGATAGGTATCATTTAAGAAAATTATGTTGGGCAGAACTCTTCCCATTTGCTATCTTTTTATAAGTTTTTTAAATAATTAATTCGATAAAACAAAATTGAATCGTATTAGGACCCAGACCCAGTAGATAGTGTAGGAATATATATAAGGTATCATTTAAGAAATTTATGTGGGGCAGATCTTTTCCAAAATGCTATATTTTGATAAGTTTTTTCAATCATTAATTCGATAAAAACAAAAATGAAACGTTTTAGGATCCAGAACCCTATATATTCTGCAGGAATAGATGATAGGTATAATTTAAGAAAATTATGTGGGGCAGAACTCTTCCCATATGCTATCTTTTGATAAGTTTTTTCAATCATTAATTCGATAAAACAAAAATGAATCGTATTAGGACCCAGACCCTAAAGATATTGTAAGAATAGATGAAAGGTATCATTTTATAAATTTATGTGGGGCAGAAATCTTCCAATATGTTATATTTTGATAAGTTTTTTAAATGATTAATTCGATAAAACAAAAATGAATCGTATTAGGACCCAGACCCTGTAGATATTGTAGGAATATATATAAGGTATCATTTAATAAATTTATGTGGGGCAGAACTCCTCCAATATGCTATCTTTTGATAAGTTTTTTACATCATTAATTCGATTAAAACAAAAATGAAACGTTTTAGGATCCAAAACCCTGTAGATTTTGCAGGAATATATGATAGGTATCATTAAAGAAAATAATGTGGGGCAGAACTATTCCCATATGCTAACTTTTGATAACTTTTTGAAATCATTAATTCGATTAAAACAAAAATGAAACGTTTAAGGAACCAGAACCCTGTCGATATTACAGGAATATATATAAGGTATCATTTCATAAATTTATGTGGGGCAGAATTCTTCCCATTTGCTATCTTTTGATAAGTCATTTAAATCATTAATTCGATTAAAACAAAAATGAAAAGATTTAGGAACCAAAACCCTGTAAATATTGTAGGAATGGATGATAGGTATCATTTAATAAAATTATGTGGGGCAGAACTCTTCCAATATGCTATCTTTTTATAAGTTTTTGAAATCATTAATTCGATAAAACAAAAATGAATCGTATTAGGACCCAGACCCTGAAGATATTGTAGGAATATATATAAGGTATCATTTAAGAAAATTATGTGGGGCAGAACTCTTCCCATTTGCTATCTTTTTATAAGTTTTTTAAATCATTAATTCGATAAAACAAAAATGAATCGTATTAGGACCCAGACCCTGTAGATATTGTAGGAATATATATAAGGTATCATTTAATAAATTTATGTGGGGCAGAACTCCTCCAATATGCTATCTTTTGATAAGTTTTTTACATCATTAATTCGATTAAAACAAAAATGAAACGTTTTAGGAACCAGAACCCTGTAGATTTTGCAGGAATAGATGATAGGTATCATTTAAGAAAATTATGTGGGGCAGAACTCTTCCCATATGCTATCTTTTGATAAGTTTTTGTAATCATTAATTCGATAAAACAAAAATGAATCGTATTAGGACCCAGACCCTAAAGATATTGTAGGAAGAGATGATAGATATCATTTAAGAAAATTATGTGGGGCAGAACTCTTACAAAATGCTATCTTTTTATAAGTTTTTTAAATCATTAATTCGATAAAACAAAAATGAATCGTATTAGAATCCAGACCCAGTAGATATTGTAGGAATATATATAAGGTATCGTTTAAGAAATTTATGTGGGGTAGATCTCTTCCAAAATGCTATCTTTTGATAAGTTTTTTTCAATCATTAATTCGATAAAAACAAAAATGAAAGGTTTTTGGAACCAGAATCCTATATATTCTGCAGGAATATATGATAGGTATCATTTAAGATAAGTATGTGTGGCAGAACTCTTCCCATATGCTATCTTTTGATAAGTTTTTTTAATCATTAATTCGATTAAAACAAAAATAAAACGTTTTAGGAACCAGAACCTTGTAGATTTTGCAGGAATAGATGATAGGTATAATTTAAGAAAATTATGTGGGGCAGAACTCTTCCCATATGCTATCTTTTGATAAGTTTTTTCAATCATTAATTCGATAAAACAAAAATGAATCGTATTAGGACCCAGACCCTAAAGATATTGTAGGAATAGATGAAAGGTATCATTTTATAAATTTATGTGGGGCAGAAATCTTCCAATATGTTATATTTTGATAAGTTTTTTAAATGATTAATTCGATAAAACAAAAATGAATCGTATTAGGACCCAGACCCTGTAGATATTGTAGGAATATATATAAGGTATCATTTAATAAATTTATGTGGGGCAGAACTCCTCCAATATGCTATCTTTTGATAAGTTTTTTACATCATTAATTCGATTAAAACAAAAATGAAACGTTTCAGGAACCAGAACCCTGTAGATATTGTAGGAGGATATGAAAGATATCATTTAAGAAAATTATGTGGGGCAGAACTCTTCCCATATGCTATCTTTTGATAAGTTTTTGAAATCATTAATTCGATAAAACAAAAATGAATCGTATTAGGACCCAGACCCTGTAGATATTGTAGGAATATATATAAGGTATCATTTAATAAATTTATGTGGGGCAGAACTCCTCCAATATGCTATATTTTGATAAAAATTATATTTTGATTAAAAAGTTTTTGAAATCATTAATTCGATTAAAACAAAAATGAAACGTTTTAGGAACCAGAACCCTATATATTCTACAGGAATAGATGATAGGTATCATTTAAGAAAATTATGTTGGGCAGAACTCTTCCCATTTGCTATCTTTTTATAAGTTTTTTAAATAATTAATTCGATAAAACAAAATTGAATCGTATTAGGACCCAGACCCAGTAGATAGTGTAGGAATATATATAAGGTATCATTTAAGAAATTTATGTGGGGCAGATCTTTTCCAAAATGCTATATTTTGATAAGTTTTTTCAATCATTAATTCGATAAAAACAAAAATGAAACGTTTTAGGATCCAGAACCCTATATATTCTGCAGGAATAGATGATAGGTATAATTTAAGAAAATTATGTGGGGCAGAACTCTTCCCATATGCTATCTTTTGATAAGTTTTTTCAATCATTAATTCGATAAAACAAAAATGAATCGTATTAGGACCCAGACCCTAAAGATATTGTAAGAATAGATGAAAGGTATCATTTTATAAATTTATGTGGGGCAGAAATCTTCCAATATGTTATATTTTGATAAGTTTTTTAAATGATTAATTCGATAAAACAAAAATGAATCGTATTAGGACCCAGACCCTGTAGATATTGTAGGAATATATATAAGGTATCATTTAATAAATTTATGTGGGGCAGAACTCCTCCAATATGCTATCTTTTGATAAGTTTTTTACATCATTAATTCGATTAAAACAAAAATGAAACGTTTTAGGAACCAGAACCCTGTAGATTTTGCAGGAATAGATGATAGGTATCATTTAAGAAAATTATGTGGGGCAGAACTCTTCCCATATGCTATCTTTTGATAAGTTTTTGTAATCATTAATTCGATAAAACAAAAATGAATCGTATTAGAACCCAGACCCTAAAGATATTGTAGGAATAGATAAAAGGTATCATTTTATAAATTTATGTGGGGCAGAAATCTTCCAATATGTTATATTTTGATAATTTTTTTAAATCATTAATTCGATAAAACAAAAATGAATCGTATTAGGACCCAGACCCTAAAGATATTGTAGGAATATATATAGGGTATCATTTCATAAATTTATGTGGGGCAGAACTCTTCCCATATGCTATCTTTTGATAAGTTTTTTAAATTATTAATTCAATAAAAACAAAATTGAATCGTATTAGGACCCAGACCCAGTAGATATTGTAGGAATATATATAAGGTATCATTTAATAAATTTATGTGGGGCAGAACTCCTCCAATATGCTATCTTTTGATAAGTTTTTTAAATCATTAATTCGATAAAAACAAAAATGAAACGTTTTAGGAACCAAAACCCTGTAGATTTTGCAGGAATATATGATAGGTATCATTAAAGAAAATAATGTGGGGCAGAACTATTCCCATATGCTAACTTTTGATAACTTTTTGAAATCATTAATTCGATTAAAACAAAAATGAAACGTTTAAGGAACCAGAACCCTGTCGATATTACAGGAATACATATAAGGTATCATTTCATAAATTTATGTGGGGCAGAATTCTTCCCATTTGCTATCTTTTGATAAGTCATTTAAATCATTAATTCGATTAAAACAAAAATGAAAAGTTTTAGGAACCAAAACCCTGTAAATATTGTAGGAATGGATGATAGGTATCATTTAATAAAATTATGTGGGGCAGAACTCTTCCAATATGCTATCTTTTTATAAGTTTTTGAAATCATTAATTCGATAAAACAAAAATGAATCGTATTAGGACCCAGACCCTGAAGATATTGTAGGAATATATATAAGGTATCATTTAAGAAAATTATGTGGGGCAGAACTCTTCCCATTTGCTATCTTTTTATAAGTTTTTTAAATCATTAATTCGATAAAACAAAAATGAATCGTATTAGGACCCAGACCCTAAAGATATTGTAGGAATAGATTATAGGTATCATTTTATAAATTTATGTGGGGCAGAAATCTTCCAATATGCTATATTTTGATAAGTTTTTTAAATCATTAATTCGATCAAACAAAATTGAATCGTATTAGGACCCAGACCCTGTAGATATTGTAGGAATATATATAAGGTATCATATAAGAAATTTATGTGGGGCAGATATCTTCCAAAATGCTATCTTTTGATAAGTTTTTGAAATCATTAATTCGATAAAAACAAAAATGAAACGTTTCAGCAACCAGAACCCTGTAGATATTGTAGGAAGAGATGATAGATATCATTTAAGAAAATTATGTGGGGCAGAACTCTTCCCATATGCTATCTTTTGATAAGTTTTTTAAATCATTAATTCGATAAAACAAAAATGAATCGTATTAGGACCCAGACCCTGTAGATATTGTAGGAATATATATAAGGTATCATTTAAAAAATTTATGTGGGGCAGAACTCCTCCAATATGCTATCTTTTGATAAGTTTTTTACATCATTAATTCGATTAAAACAAAAATGAAACGTTTTAGGAACCAGAAACCTGTAGATTTTGCAGGAATATATGATAGGTATCGTTTAAGAAAATAATGTGGGGCAGAACTATTCCCATATGCTAACTTTTGATAAGTTTTTGAAATCATTAATTCGATTAAAACAAAAATGAAACGTTTTAGGAACCAGAACCCTGTCGATATTACAGGAATATATATAAGGTATCATTTCATAAATTTATGTGGGGCAGAACTCTTTCAATATGCCATATTTTGATAAGTATTTTTAATCATTAATTCGATTAAAACATAAATGAAAAGTTTTAGGAACCAGAACCCTGTCGATATTACAGGAATATATATAAGGTATCATTTCATAAATTTATGTGGGGCAGAACTCTTCCCATTTGCTATCTTTTTATAAGTTTTTTAAATCATTAATTCGATAAAAACAAAAATGAATCGTATTAGGACCCAGACCCTGTAGATATTGTAGGAATATATATAAGGTATCATTTAATAAATTTATGTGGGGCAGAACTCCTCCAATATGCTATATTTTGATAAAAATTATATTTTGATTAAAAAGTTTTTGAAATCATTAATTCGATTAAAACAAAAATGAAACGTTTTAGGAACCAGAACCCTATATATTCTACAGGAATAGATGATAGGTATCATTTAAGAAAATTATGTTGGGCAGAACTCTTCCCATTTGCTATCTTTTTATAAGTTTTTTAAATAATTAATTCGATAAAACAAAATTGAATCGTATTAGGACCCAGACCCAGTAGATATTGTAGGAATATATATAAGGTATCATTTAAGAAATTTATGTGGGGCAGATCTTTTCCAAAATGCTATATTTTGATAAGTTTTTTCAATCATTAATTCGATAAAAACAAAAATGAAACGTTTTAGGATCCAGAACCCTATATATTCTGCAGGAATAGATGATAGGTATAATTTAAGAAAATTATGTGGGGCAGAACTCTTCCCATATGCTATCTTTTGATAAGTTTTTTCAATCATTAATTCGATAAAACAAAAATGAATCGTATTAGGACCCAGACCCTAAAGATATTGTAAGAATAGATGAAAGGTATCATTTTATAAATTTATGTGGGGCAGAAATCTTCCAATATGTTATATTTTGATAAGTTTTTTAAATGATTAATTCGATAAAACAAAAATGAATCGTATTAGGACCCAGACCCTGTAGATATTGTAGGAATATATATAAGGTATCATTTAATAAATTTATGTGGGGCAGAACTCCTCCAATATGCTATCTTTTGATAAGTTTTTTAAATCATTAATTCGATTAAAACAAAAATGAAACGTTTTAGGAACCAAAACCCTGTAGATTTTGCAGGAATAGATGATAGGTATCATTTAAGAAAATTATGTGGGGCAGAACTCTTCCCATATGCTATCTTTTGATAAGTTTTTGTAATCATTAATTCGATAAAACAAAAATGAATCGTATTAGGACCCAGACCCTAAAGATATTGTAGGAATAGATAAAAGGTATCATTTTATAAATTTATGTGGGGCAGAAATCTTCCAATATGTTATATTTTGATAATTTTTTTAAATCATTAATTCGATAAAACAAAAATGAATCGTATTAGGACCCAGACCCTAAAGATATTGTAGGAATATATATAGGGTATCATTTCATAAATTTATGTGGGGCAGAACTCTTCCCATATGCTATCTTTTGATAAGTTTTTTAAATTATTAATTCAATAAAAACAAAATTGAATCGTATTAGGACCCAGACCCAGTAGATATTGTAGGAATATATATAAGGTATCATTTAATAAATTTATGTGGGGCAGAACTCCTCCAATATGCTATCTTTTGATAAGTTTTTGTAATCATTAATTCGATAAAACAAAAATGAATCGTATTAGAACCCAGACCCTAAAGATATTGTAGGAATAGATAAAAGGTATCATTTTATAAATTTATGTGGGGCAGAAATCTTCCAATATGTTATATTTTGATAATTTTTTTAAATCATTAATTCGATAAAACAAAAATGAATCGTATTAGGACCCAGACCCTAAAGATATTGTAGGAATATATATAGGGTATCATTTCATAAATTTATGTGGGGCAGAACTCTTCCCATATGCTATCTTTTGATAAGTTTTTTAAATTATTAATTCAATAAAAACAAAATTGAATCGTATTAGGACCCAGACCCAGTAGATATTGTAGGAATATATATAAGGTATCATTTAATAAATTTATGTGGGGCAGAACTCCTCCAATATGCTATCTTTTGATAAGTTTTTTACATCATTAATTCGATTAAAACAAAAATGAAACGTTTTAGGATCCAAAACCCTGTAGATTTTGCAGGAATATATGATAGGTATCATTAAAGAAAATAATGTGGGGCAGAACTATTCCCATATGCTAACTTTTGATAACTTTTTGAAATCATTAATTCGATTAAAACAAAAATGAAACGTTTAAGGAACCAGAACCCTGTCGATATTACAGGAATACATATAAGGTATCATTTCATAAATTTATGTGGGGCAGAATTCTTCCCATTTGCTATCTTTTGATAAGTCATTTAAATCATTAATTCGATTAAAACAAAAATGAAAAGTTTTAGGAACCAAAACCCTGTAAATATTGTAGGAATGGATGATAGGTATCATTTAATAAAATTATGTGGGGCAGAACTCTTCCAATATGCTATCTTTTTATAAGTTTTTGAAATCATTAATTCGATAAAACAAAAATGAATCGTATTAGGACCCAGACCCTGAAGATATTGTAGGAATATATATAAGGTATCATTTAAGAAAATTATGTGGGGCAGAACTCTTCCCATTTGCTATCTTTTTATAAGTTTTTTAAATCATTAATTCGATAAAACAAAAATGAATCGTATTAGGACCCAGACCCTAAAGATATTGTAGGAATAGATTATAGGTATCATTTTATAAATTTATGTGGGGCAGAAATCTTCCAATATGCTATATTTTGATAAGTTTTTTAAATCATTAATTCGATCAAACAAAATTGAATCGTATTAGGACCCAGACCCTGTAGATATTGTAGGAATATATATAAGGTATCATATAAGAAATTTATGTGGGGCAGATATCTTCCAAAATGCTATCTTTTGATAAGTTTTTGAAATCATTAATTCGATAAAAACAAAAATGAAACGTTTCAGCAACCAGAACCCTGTAGATATTGTAGGAAGAGATGATAGATATCATTTAAGAAAATTATGTGGGGCAGAACTCATCCCATATGCTATCTTTTGATAAGTTTTTTAAATCATTAATTCGATAAAACAAAAATGAATCGTATTAGGACCCAGACCCTGTAGATATTGTAGGAATATATATAAGGTATCATTTAAAAAATTTATGAGGGGCAGAACTCCTCCAATATGCTATCTTTTGATAAGTTTTTTACATCATTAATTCGATTAAAACAAAAATGAAACGTTTTAGGAACCAGAAACCTGTAGATTTTGCAGGAATATATGATAGGTATCGTTTAAGAAAATAATGTGGGGCAGAACTATTCCCATATGCTAACTTTTGATAAGTTTTTGAAATCATTAATTCGATTAAAACAAAAATGAAACGTTTTAGGAACCAGAACCCTGTCGATATTACAGGAATATATATAAGGTATCATTTCATAAATTTATGTGGGGCAGAACTCTTTCAATATGCCATATTTTGATAAGTATTTTTAATCATTAATTCGATTAAAACATAAATGAAAAGTTTTAGGAACCAGAACCCTGTCGATATTACAGGAATATATATAAGGTATCATTTCATAAATTTATGTGGGGCAGAACTCTTCCCATTTGCTATCTTTTTATAAGTTTTTTAAATCATTAATTCGATAAAAACAAAAATGAATCGTATTAGGACCCAGACCCTGTAGATATTGTAGGAATATATATAAGGTATCATTTAATAAATTTATGTGGGGCAGAACTCCTCCAATATGCTATATTTTGATAAAAATTATATTTTGATTAAAAAGTTTTTGAAATCATTAATTCGATTAAAACAAAAATGAAACGTTTTAGGAACCAGAACCCTATATATTCTACAGGAATAGATGATAGGTATCATTTAAGAAAATTATGTTGGGCAGAACTCTTCCCATTTGCTATCTTTTTATAAGTTTTTTAAATAATTAATTCGATAAAACAAAATTGAATCGTATTAGGACCCAGACCCAGTAGATATTGTAGGAATATATATAAGGTATCATTTAAGAAATTTATGTGGGGCAGATCTTTTCCAAAATGCTATATTTTGATAAGTTTTTTCAATCATTAATTCGATAAAAACAAAAATGAAACGTTTTAGGATCCAGAACCCTATATATTCTGCAGGAATAGATGATAGGTATAATTTAAGAAAATTATGTGGGGCAGAACTCTTCCCATATGCTATCTTTTGATAAGTTTTTTCAATCATTAATTCGATAAAACAAAAATGAATCGTATTAGGACCCAGACCCTAAAGATATTGTAAGAATAGATGAAAGGTATCATTTTATAAATTTATGTGGGGCAGAAATCTTCCAATATGTTATATTTTGATAAGTTTTTTAAATGATTAATTCGATAAAACAAAAATGAATCGTATTAGGACCCAGACCCTGTAGATATTGTAGGAATATATATAAGGTATCATTTAATAAATTTATGTGGGGCAGAACTCCTCCAATATGCTATCTTTTGATAAGTTTTTTAAATCATTAATTCGATTAAAACAAAAATGAAACGTTTTAGGAACCAGAACCCTGTAGATTTTGCAGGAATAGATGATAGGTATCATTTAAGAAAATTATGTGGGGCAGAACTCTTCCCATATGCTATCTTTTGATAAGTTTTTGTAATCATTAATTCGATAAAACAAAAATGAATCGTATTAGGACCCAGACCCTAAAGATATTGTAGGAATAGATAAAAGGTATCATTTTATAAATTTATGTGGGGCAGAAATCTTCCAATATGTTATATTTTGATAATTTTTTTAAATCATTAATTCGATAAAACAAAAATGAATCGTATTAGGACCCAGACCCTAAAGATATTGTAGGAATATATATAGGGTATCATTTCATAAATTTATGTGGGGCAGAACTCTTCCCATATGCTATCTTTTGATAAGTTTTTTAAATTATTAATTCAATAAAAACAAAATTGAATCGTATTAGGACCCAGACCCAGTAGATATTGTAGGAATATATATAAGGTATCATTTAATAAATTTATGTGGGGCAGAACTCCTCCAATATGCTATCTTTTGATAAGTTTTTTAAATCATTAATTCGATAAAAACAAAAATGAAACGTTTTAGGAACCAAAACCCTGTAGATTTTGCAGGAATATATGATAGGTATCATTAAAGAAAATAATGTGGGGCAGAACTATTCCCATATGCTAACTTTTGATAACTTTTTGAAATCATTAATTCGATTAAAACAAAAATGAAACGTTTAAGGAACCAGAACCCTGTCGATATTACAGGAATACATATAAGGTATCATTTCATAAATTTATGTGGGGCAGAATTCTTCCCATTTGCTATCTTTTGATAAGTCATTTAAATCATTAATTCGATTAAAACAAAAATGAAAAGATTTAGGAACCAAAACCCTGTAAATATTGTAGGAATGGATGATAGGTATCATTTAATAAAATTATGTGGGGCAGAACTCTTCCAATATGCTATCTTTTTATAAGTTTTTGAAATCATTAATTCGATAAAACAAAAATGAATCGTATTAGGACCCAGACCCTGAAGATATTGTAGGAATATATATAAGGTATCATTTAAGAAAATTATGTGGGGCAGAACTCTTCCCATTTGCTATCTTTTTATAAGTTTTTTAAATCATTAATTCGATAAAACAAAAATGAATCGTATTAGGACCCAGACCCTAAAGATATTGTAGGAATAGATTATAGGTATCATTTTATAAATTTATGTGGGGCAGAAATCTTCCAATATGCTATATTTTGATAAGTTTTTTAAATCATTAATTCGATCAAACAAAATTGAATCGTATTAGGACCCAGACCCTGTAGATATTGTAGGAATATATATAAGGTATCATATAGGAAATTTATGTGGGGCAGAAATCTTCCAAAATGCTATCTTTTGATAAGTTTTTGAAATCATTAATTCGATAAAAACAAAAATGAAACGTTTCAGCAACCAGAACCCTGTAGATATTGTAGGAAGAGATGATAGATATCATTTAAGAAAATTATGTGGGGCAGAACTCATCCCATATGCTATCTTTTGATAAGTTTTTTAAATCATTAATTCGATAAAACAAAAATGAATCGTATTAGGACCCAGACCCTGTAGATATTGTAGGAATATATATAAGGTATCATTTAAAAAATTTATGTGGGGCAGAACTCCTCCAATATGCTATCTTTTGATAAGTTTTTTACATCATTAATTCGATTAAAACAAAAATGAAACGTTTTAGGAACCAGAAACCTGTCGATATTACAGGAATATATATAAGGTATCATTTCATAAATTTATGTGGGGCAGAACTCTTCCCATTTGCTATCTTTTTATAAGTTTTTTAAATCATTAATTCGATAAAAACAAAAATGAAACGTTTGAGGAACCAGAACCCTGTAGATATTGTAGGAATATATATGAGGTATCATTTAATAAATTTATGTGGGGCAGAATTCTTTCAAAATGCTATCTTTTGATAAGTTTTTTAAATCATTAATTCGATCAAACAAAATTGAATCGTATTAGGACCCAGACCCTGAAGATATTGTAGGAATAGATGAAAGGTATCATTTTATAAATTTATGTGGGGCAGAAATCTTCCAATATGCTATTTCTTGATAAGTTTTTTAAATCATTAATTCGATAAAACAAAAATGAAACGTTTTTGGAACCAGAACCCTATATTTTCTGCAGGAATAGATGATAGGTATCATTTAAGAAAAGTATGTGGGGCAGAAGTCTTCCAATATGCTATATTTTGAAATCATTAATTCGATTAAAACAAAAATGAAACGTTTTAGGAACCAGAACCCTATATATTCTACAGGAATAGATGATAGGTATCATTTAAGAAAATTATGTTGGGCAGAACTCTTCCCATTTGCTATCTTTTTATAAGTTTTTTAAATAATTAATTCGATAAAACAAAATTGAATCGTATTAGGACCCAGACCCAGTAGATATTGTAGGAATATATATAAGGTATCATTTAATAAATTTATGTGGGGCAGATCTCTTCCAAAATGCTATCTTTTGATAAGTTATTTAAATCATTAATTCGATTAAAACAAAAATGAAACATTCTAGGATCCAAAACCCTGTAGATTTTGCAGGAATATATGATAGGTATCACTTAAGAAAATAATGTGGGGCAGAACTATTCCCATATGCTAACTTTTGATAAGTTTTTTAAATCATTAATTTGATCAAACAAAATTGAATCGTATTAGGACCCAGACCCTGTAGATATTGTAGGAATATATATAAGGTATCATATAAGAAATTTATGTGGGGCAGATATCTTCCAAAATGCTATCTTTTGATAAGTTTTTAAAATCATTAATTCGATAAAAACAAAAATGAAACGTTTCAGCAACCAGAACCCTGTAGATATTGTAGGAAGAGATGATAGATATCATTTAAGAAAATTATGTGGGGCAGAACTCTTACAAAATGCCATCTTTTTATAAGTTTTTTAAATCATTAATTCGATAAAACAAAAATGAATCGTATTAGGACCCAGACCCTAAAGATATTGTAGGAATATGTATAAGGTATCATTTAATAAATTTATGTGGGGCAGATCTCTTCCAAAATGCTATCTTTTGATAAGTTTTTTTCAATCATTAATTCGATAAAAACAAAAATGAAACGTTTTAGGACCCAGACCCTGTAGATATTGTCGAAATATGTATAAGGTATCATTTAATAAATAAATGTGGGGCAGAACTCCTCCAATATGCTATCTTTTTATGAGTTTTTTTCAATCATTAATTCGATAAAAACAAAAATGAATCGTATTAGGACCCAGACCCTAAAGATATTGTAGGAATATATATAAGGTATCATTTAATAAATTTATGTGGGGCAGAACTCTTTCAATATGCCATCTTTTGATAAGTTTTTTAAATCATTAATTCGATTAAAACAAAAATGAAAGGTTTTTGGAACCAGAATCCTATATATTCTGCAGGAATATATGATAGGTATCATTTAAGATAAGTATGTGTGGCAGAACTCTTCCCATATGCTATCTTTTGATAAGTTTTTTTAATCATTAATTCGATTAAAACAAAAATAAAACGTTTTAGGAACCAGAACCTTGTAGATTTTGCAGGAATAGATGATAGGTATAATTTAAGAAAATTATGTGGGGCAGAACTCTTCCCATATGCTATCTTTTGATAAGTTTTTTCAATCATTAATTCGATTAAAACAAAAATGAAACGTTTAAGGAACCAGAACCCTGTCGATATTACAGGAATATATACAAGGTATCATTTAATAAATTTATGTGGGGCAGAATTCTTCCCATTTGCTATCTTTTGATAAGTCATTTAAATCATTAATTCGATTAAAACAAAAATGAAAAGATTTAGGAACCAAAACCCTGTAAATATTGTAGGAATGGATGATAGGTATCATTTAATAAAATTATGTGGGGCAGAACTCTTCCAATATGCTATCTTTTTATAAGTTTTTGTAATCATTAATTCGATAAAACAAAAATGAATCGTATTAGGACCCAGACCCTGAAGATATTGTAGGAATATATATAAGGTATCATTTAAGAAAATTATGTGGGGCAGAACTCTTCCCATTTGCTATCTTTTTATAAGTTTTTTAAATCATTAATTCGATAAAACAAAAATGAATCGTATTAGGACCCAGACCCTAAAGATATTGTAGGAATAGATTATAGGTATCATTTTATAAATTTATGTGGGGCAGAAATCTTCCAATATGCTATATTTTGATAAGTTTTTTAAATCATTAATTCGATCAAACAAAATTAAATCGTATTAGGACCCAGACCCTGTAGATATTGTAGGAATATATATAAGGTATCATATAAGAAATTTATGTGGGGCAGATATCTTCCAAAATGCTATCTTTTGATAAGTTTTTGAAATCATTAATTCGATAAAAACAAAAATGAAACGTTTCAGCAACCAGAACCCTGTAGATATTGTAGGAAGAGATGATAGATATCATTTAAGAAAATTATGTGGGGCAGAACTCTTACAAAATGCTATCTTTTTATAAGTTTTTTAAATCATTAATTCAATAAAACAAAAATGAATCGTATTAGGACCCAGACCCTAAAGATATTGTAGGAATCGATGATAGGTATCATTTTATAAATTTATGTGGGGCAGAACTCCTCCAATATGCTATCTTTTGATAAGTTTTTTACATCATTAATTCGATTAAAACAAAAATGAAACGTTTTAGGAACCAGAACCTGTAGATATTGTAGGAATATATATAAGGTATCATTTAATAAATTTATGTGGGGCAGAACTCCTCCAATATGCTATCTTTTGATAAGTTTTTTACATCATTAATTCGATTAAAACAAAAATGAAACGTTTTAGGAACCAGAACCCTGTAGATTTTGCAGGAATAGATGATAGGTATCATTTAAGAAAATTATGTGGGGCAGAACTCTTCCCATATGCTATCTTTTGATAAGTTTTTGTAATCATTAATTCGATAAAACAAAAATGAATCGTATTAGGACCCAGACCCTAAAGATATTGTAGGAATAGATGAAAGGTATCATTTTATAAATTTATGTGGGGCAGAAATCTTCCAATATGTTATATTTTGATAATTTTTTTAAATCATTAATTCGATAAAACAAAAATGAATCGTATTAGGACCCAGACCCTAAAGATATTGTAGGAATATATATAGGGTATCATTTCATAAATTTATGTGGGGCAGAACTCTTCCCATATGCTATCTTTTGATAAGTTTTTTAAATTATTAATTCAATAAAAACAAAATTGAATCGTATTAGGACCCAGACCCAGAAGATATTGTAGGAATATATATAAGGTATCATTTAATAAATTTATGTGGGGCAGAACTCCTCCAATATGCTATCTTTTGATAAGTTTTTTACATCATTAATTCGATTAAAACAAAATGAAACGTTTTAGGATCCAAAACCCTGTAGATTTTGCAGGAATATATGATAGGTGTCATTAAAGAAAATAATGTGGGGCAGAACTATTCCCATATGCTAACTTTTGATAACTTTTTGAAATCATTAATTCGATTAAAACAAAAATGAAACGTTTAAGGAACCAGAACCCTGTCGATATTACAGGAATATTTATAAGGTATCATTTCATAAATTTATGTGGGGCAGAATTCTTCCCATTTGCTATCTTTTGATAAGTCATTTAAATCATTAATTCGATTAAAACAAAAATGAAAAGATTTAGGAACCAAAACCCTGTAAATATTGTAGGAATGGATGATAGGTAT
Organism: Vanessa cardui; assembly: GCF_905220365.1. Classification (NCBI taxonomy): domain Eukaryota; kingdom Metazoa; phylum Arthropoda; class Insecta; order Lepidoptera; family Nymphalidae; genus Vanessa; species Vanessa cardui. Next base: position 7,325,692 of record NC_061153.1, read on the forward strand.
CATTTAATAAAATTATGTGGGGCAGAACTCTTCCAATATGCTATCTTTTTATAAGTTTTTGAAATCATTAATTCGATAAAACAAAAATGAATCGTATTAGGACCCAGACCCTGAAGATATTGTAGGAATATATATAAGGTATCATTTAAGAAAATTATGTGGGGCAGAACTCTTCCCATTTGCTATCTTTTTATAAGTTTTTTAAATCATTAATTCGATAAAACAAAAATGAATCGTATAAGGACCCAGACCCTAAAGATATTGTAGGAATAGATTATAGGTATCATTTTATAAATTTATGTGGGGCAGAAATCTTACAATATGCTATATTTTGATAAGTTTTTTAAGTCATTAATTCGATCAAACAAAATTGAATCCTATTAGGACCCAGACCCTGTAGATATTGTAGGAATATATATAAGGTATCATATAAGAAATTTATGTGGGGCAGATATCTTCCAAAATGCTATCGTTTGATAAGTTTTTGAAATCATTAATTCGATAAAAACAAAAATGAAACGTTTCAGCAACCAGAACCCTGAAGATATTGTAGGAAGAGATGATAGATATCATTTAAGAAAATTATGTGTGGCAGAACTCTTACAAAATGCTATCTTTTTATAAGTTTTTTAAATCATTAATTCAATAAAACAAAAATGAATCGTATTAGGACCCAGACCCTAAAGATATTGTAGGAATCGATGATAGGTATCATTTTATAAATTTATGTGGGGCAGAACTCCTCCAATATGCTATCTTTTGATAAGTTTTTTACATCATTAATTCGATTAAAACAAAAATGAAACGTTTTAGGAACCAGAACCCTGTAGATTTTGCAGGAAATTATGATAGGTATCGTTTAAGAAAATAATGTGGGGCAGAACTATTCCCATATGCTAACTTTTGATAAGTTTTTGAAATCATTAATTCGATTAAAACAAAAATGAAACGTTTTAGGAACCAGAACCCTGTCGATATTACAGGAATATATATAAGGTATCATTTCATAAATTTATGTGGGGCAGAACTCTTCCCATTTGCTATCTTTTTATAAGTTTTTTAAATCATTAATTCGATAAAAACAAAAATGAAACGTTTGAGGAACCAGAACCCTGTAGATATTGTAGGAATATATATAAGGTATCATTTAATAAATTTATGTGGGACAGAATTCTTTCAAAATGCTATCTTTTGATAAGTTTTTTAAATCATTAATTCGATCAAACAAAATTGAATCGTATTAGGACCCAGACCCTGAAGATATTGTAGGAATATATATAAGGTATCATTTAAGAAAATTATGTGGGGCAGAACTCTTCCCATTTGCTATCTTTTTATAAGTTTTTTAAATCATTAATTCGATAAAACAAAAATGAATCGTATTTGGACCCAGACCCTATAGATATTGTAGGAATATATATAAGGTATCATATAAGAAATTTATGTGGGGCAGATATCTTCCAAAATGCTATCTTTTGATAAGTTTTTTCAATCATTAATTCGATAAAAACAAAAATGAAACGTTTCAGCAACCAGAACCCTGTAGATATTGTAGGAAGAGATGATAGATATCATTTAAGAAAATTATGTGGGGCAGAACTCTTACAAAATGCTATCTTTTGTTAAGTTTTTTAAATCATTAATTCGATAAAACAAAAATGTATTGTATTAGGACCCAGACCCTAAAGATATTGTAGGAATAGATGAAAGGTATCATTTTATAAATTTATGTGCGGCAGAAATCTTCCAATATGCTATTTTTTGATAAGTTTTTTAAATCATTAATTCGATAAAACAAAAATGAATCGTATTAGGACCCAGACCCTGTAGATATTGTAGGAATATATATAAGGTATCATTTAATAAATTTATGTGGGGCAGAACTCCTCCAATATTCTATCATTTGATAAGTTTTTTACATCATTAATTCGATAAAACAAAAATGAATCGTATTAGGACCCAGACCCTAAAGATATTGTAGGAATATATATAAGGTATCATTTAATAAATTTATGTGGGGCAGATCTCTTCCAAAATGCTATCTTTTGATAAGTTTTTTAAATCATTAATTCGATTAAAACAAAACTGAAACGTTTTAGGATCCAAAACCCTGTAGATTTTGCAGGAATATATGATAAGTATAATTTAAGAAAATAATGTGGGGCAGAACTATTCCCATCTGCTATCTTTTGATAAGTTTTTGAAATCATTAATTCGATAATACAAAAATGAATCGTATTAGGACCCAGACCCTGTAGATATTGTAGGAATATATATAAGGTATCATTTAATAAATTTATGTGGGGCAGAACTCTTTCAAAATGCTATCTTTTGATAAGTTTTTTAAATCATTAATTCGATTAAAACAAAAATGAAACGTTTTAGGATCCAAAACCCTGTAGATTTTGCAGGAATATATGATAGGTATCATTTAAGAAAATAATGTAGGGCAGAACTATTCCCATATGCTAACTTTTGATAAGTTTTTGAAATCATTAATTCGATTAAAACAAAAATGAAACGTTTTAGGAACCAGAACCCTATATATTCTGCAGGAATAGATGATAGGTATCATTTAAGAAAATTATGTGGGGCAGAACTCTTCCCATTTGCTATCTTTTTATAAGTTTTGGAAATCATTAATTCGATAAAACAAAAATGAATCGTATTAGGACCCAGACCCTAAAGATATTGGTTTCATTTTATAAATTTATGTGGGGCAGAAATCTTCCAATATGCTATATTTTGATAAGTTTTTTAAATCATTAATTCAATAAAACAAAATTGAATCGTATTAGGACCCAGACCCTGTAGATATTGTAGGAATATATATAAGGTATCATTTAATAAATTTATGTGGGGCAGATATCTTCCAAAATGCTATCTTTTGATAAGTTTTTTCAATCATTAATTCGATAAAAACAAAAATGAAACGTTGTAGGATCCAGAACCCTATATTTTCTGCAGGAAAAGATGATAGGTAAAATTTAAGAAAATAATGTGGGGCAGAACTCTTCCCATATGCTATCTTTTGATAAGTTTTTGAAATCATTAATTCGATAAAACAAAAATGAATCGTATTAGGACCCAGACCCTGTAGATATTGTAGGAATAGATGATAGGTATCATTTTATAAATTTATGTGGGGCAGAAATCTTCCAATATGCTATATTTTGATAAGTTTTTAAATCATTAATTCGATAAAACAAAAATGAATCGTATTAGGACCCAGACCCTGTAGATATTGTAGGAATATATATAAGGTATCATTTAATAAATTTATGTGGGGCAGAACTCTTTCAAAATGCTATCTTTTGATAAGTTTTTTAAATCATTAATTCGATTAAAACAAAAATGAAACGTTTTTGGAACCAGAACCCAATATATTCTGCAAGAATAGATGAAAGGTATCATTAAAGAAAAGTATGTGGGGCAGAAGTCTTCCAATATGCTATATTTTGAAATCATTAATTCGATTAAAACAAAAATGAAACGTTTCAGGAACCAGAACCCTGTAGATATTGTAGGAAGATATGATAGATATCATTTAAGAAAATTATGTGGGGCAGAACTCTTCCCATATGCTAACTTTTGATAAGTTTTTGAAATCATTAATTCGATAAAACAAAAATGAATCGTATTAGGACCCAGACCCTGTAGATATTGTAGGAATATATATAAGGTATCATTTAATAAATTTATGTGGGGCAGAACTCCTCCAATATGCTATATTTTGATAAGTTTTTTAAATGATTAATTCGATAAAACAAAAATGAATCGTATTAGGACCCAGATCCTGTAGATATTGTAGGAATATATATAAGGTATCATTTAATAAATTTATGTGGGGCAGAACTCTTTCAAAATGCTATCTTTTGATAAGTTTTTTAAATCATTAATTCGATTAAAACAAAAATGAAACGTTTTTGGAACCAGAACCCTATATATTCTGCAAGAATAGATGATAGGTATCATTAAAGAAAAGTATGTGGGGCAGAAGTCTTCCAATATGCTATATTTTGAAATCATTAATTCGATTAAAACAAAAATGAAACGTTTCAGGAACCAGAACCCTGTAGATATTGTAGGAAGATATGATAGATATCATTTAAGAAAATTATGTGGGGCAGAACTCTTCCCATATGCTATCTTTTGATAAGTTTTTGAAATCATTAATTCGATAAAACAAAAATGAATCGTATTAGGACCCAGACCCTGTAGATATTGTAGGAATAGATGATAGGTATCATTTAATAAATTTATGTGGGGCAGAACTCCTCCAATATGCTATCTTTTGATAAGTTTTTTACATCATTAATTCGATCAAACAAAATTGAATCGTATTAGGACCCAGACCCTGTAGATATTGTAGGAATATATATAAGGTATCATTTAATAAATTTATGTGGGGCAGATATCTTCCAAAATGCTATCTTTTGATAAGTTTTTTAAATCATTAATTCGATTAAAACAAAAATGAAACGTTTTTGGAACCAGAACCCTAAATATTCTGCAAGAATAGATGAAAGGTATCATTAAAGAAAAGTATGTGGGGCAGAAGTCTTCCAATATGCTATATTTTAAAATCATTAATTCGATTAAAACAAAAATGAAACGTTTCAGGAACCAGAACCCTGTAGATATTGTAGGAGGATATGAAAGATATCATTTAAGAAAATTATGTGGGGCAGAACTCTTCCCATATGCTATCTTTTGATAAGTTTTTGAAATCATTAATTCGATAAAACAAAAATGAATCGTATTAGGACCCAGACCCTGTAGATATTGTAGGAATATATATAAGGTATCATTTAATAAATTTATGTGGGGCAGAACTCCTCCATTATGCTATATTTTGATAAAAATTATATTTTGATAAAAAGTTTTTGAAATCATTAATTCGATAAAACAAAAATGAATCGTATTAGGACCCAGACCCTGTAGATATTGTAGGAATAGATGATAGGTATCATTTAATAAATTTATGTGGGGAAGAACTCCTCCAATATGCTATCTTTTGATAAGTTTTTTACATCATTAATTCGATCAAACAAAATTGAATCGTATTAGGACCCAGACCCTGTAGATATTGTAGGAATATATATAAGGTATCATTTAATAAATTTATGTGGGGCAGATCTCTTCCAAAATGCTATCTTTTGATAAGTTTTTTAAATCATTAATTCGATTAAAACAAAACTGAAACGTTTTAGCATCCAAAACCCTGTAGATTTTGCAGGAATATATGATAAGTATAATTTAAGAAAATAATGTGGGGCAGAACTATTCCCATCTGCTATCTTTTGATAAGTTTTTGAAATCATTAATTCGATAATACAAAAATGAATCGTATTAGGACCCAGACCCTGTAGATATTGTAGGAATATATATAAGGTATCATTTAATAAATTTATGTGGGGCAGAACTCTTTCAAAATGCTATCTTTTGATAAGTTTTTTAAATCATTAATTCGATTAAAACAAAAATGAAACGTTTTAGGATCCAAAACCCTGTAGATTTTGCAAGAATATATGATAGGTATCATTTAAGATAATAATGTAGGGCAGAACTATTCCCATATGCTAACTTTTGATAAGTTTTTGAAATCATTAATTCGATTAAAACAAAAATGAAACGTTTTAGGAACCAGAACCCTATATATTCTGCAGGAATAGATGATAGGTATCATTTAAAAAAATTATGTGGGGCAGAACTCTTCCCATTTGCTATCTTTTTATAAGTTTTGGAAATCATTAATTCGATAAAACAAAAATGAATCGTATTAGGACCCAGACCCTAAAGATATTGTAGGAATTGATGATAGGTTTCATTTTATAAATTTATGTGGGGCAGAAATCTTCCAATATGCTATATTTTGATAAGTTTTTTAAATCATTAATTCAATAAAACAAAATTGAATCGTATTAGGACCCAGACCCTGTAGATATTGTAGGAATATATATAAGGTATCATTTAATAAATTTATGTGGGGCAGATATCTTCCAAAATGCTATCTTTTGATAAGTTTTTTCAATCATTAATTCGATAAAAACAAAAATGAAACGTTGTAGGATCCAGAACCCTATATTTTCTGCAGGAAAAGATGATAGGTAAAATTTAAGAAAATAATGTGGGGCAGAACTCTTCCCATATGCTATCTTTTGATAAGTTTTTGAAATCATTAATTCGATAAAACAAAAATGAATCGTATTAGGACCCAGACCCTGTAGATATTGTAGGAATAGATGATAGGTATCATTTTATAAATTTATGTGGGGCAGAAATCTTCCAATATGCTATATTTTGATAAGTTTTTTAAATCATTAATTCGATAAAACAAAAATGAATCGTATTAGGACCCAGACCCTAAAGATATTGTAGGAATAGATTATAGGTATCATTTTATAAATTTATGTGGGGCAGAAATCTTACAATTTGCTATATTTTGATAAGTTTTTTAAGTCATTAATTCGATTAAAACAAAAATGAAACGTTTTAGGAACCAGAACCCTGTAGATTTTGCAGGAAAAGATGATAGGTATCATTTAAGAAAATTATGTGGGGCAGAACTCTTCCCATATGCTATCTTTTGATAAGTTTTTGTAATCATTAATTCGATAAAACAAAAATGAATCGTATTAGGACCCAGACCCTAAAGATATTGTAGGAATAGATGAAAGGTATCATTTTATAAATTTATGTGGGGCAGAAATCTTCCAATATGTTATATTTTGATAATTTTTTTAAATCATTAAGTCGATAAAACAAAAATGAATCGTATTAGGACCCAGACCCTAAAGATATTGTAGGAATATATATAGGGTATCATTTAAGAAAATTATGTGGGGCAGAACTCTTCCCATTTGCTATCTTTTTATAAGTTTTTTAAATCATTAATTCGATAAAACAAAAATGAATCGTATTAGGACCCAGACCCTAAAGATATTGTAGGAATAGATTATAGGTATCATTTTATAAATTTATGTGGGGCAGAAATCTTACAATATGCTATATTTTGATAAGTTTTTTAAGTCATTAATTCGATCAAACAAAATTGAATCCTATTAGGACCCAGACCCTGTAGATATTGTAGGAATATATATAAGGTATCATATAAGAAATTTATGTGGGGCAGATATCTTCCAAAATGCTATCGTTTGATAAGTTTTTGAAATCATTAATTCGATAAAAACAAAAATGAAACGTTTCAGCAACCAGAACCCTGTAGATATTGTAGGAAGAGATGATAGATATCATTTAAGAAAATTATGTGGGGCAGAACTCTTACAAAATGCTATCTTTTTATAAGTTTTTTAAATCATTAATTCAATAAAACAAAAATGAATCGTATTAGGACCCAGACCCTAAAGATATTGTAGGAATCGATGATAGGTATCATTTTATAAATTTATGTGGGGCAGAACTCCTCCAATATGCTATCTTTTCATAAGTTTTTTACATCATTAATTCGATTAAAACAAAAATGAAACGTTTTAGGAACCAGAACCCTGTAGATTTTGCAGGAAATTATGATAGGTATCGTTTAAGAAAATAATGTGGGGCAGAACTATTCCCATATGCTAACTTTTGATAAGTTTTTGAAATCATTAATTCGATTAAAACAAAAATGAAACGTTTTAGGAACCAGAACCCTGTCGATATTACAGGAATATATATAAGGTATCATTTCATAAATTTATGTGGGGCAGAACTCTTCCCATTTGCTATCTTTTTATAAGTTTTTTAAATCATTAATTCGATTAAAACAAAAATGAAACGTTTTAGGAACCAGAACCCTGTAGATATTGTAGGAATATATATAAGGTATCATATAAGAAATTTATGTGGGGCAGATATCTTCCAAAATGCTATCTTTTGATAAGTTTTTTAAATCATTAATTCGATAAAACAAAAATGAATCGTATTAGGACCCAGACCCTAAAGATATTGTAGGAATAGATAAAAGGTATCATTTTATAAATTTATGTGGGGCAGAAATCTTCCAATATGTTATATTTTGATAATTTTTTTAAATCATTAATTCGATAAAACAAAAATGAATCGTATTAGGACCCAGACCCTAAAGATATTGTAGGAATATATATAGGGTATCATTTCATAAATTTATGTGGGGCAGAACTCTTCCCATATGCTATCTTTTGATAAGTTTTTTAAATTATTAATTCAATAAAAACAAAATTGAATCGTATTAGGACCCAGACCCAGAAGATATTGTAGGAATATATATAAGGTATCATTTAATAAATTTATGTGGGGCAGAACTCCTCCAATATGCTATCTTTTGATAAGTTTTTTACATCATTAATTCGATTAAAACAAAAGGAAACGTTTTAGGATCCAAAACCCTGTAGATTTTGCAGGAATATATGATAGGTGTCATTAAAGAAAATAATGTGGGGCAGAACTATTCCCATATGCTAACTTTTGATAACTTTTTGAAATCATTAATTCGATTAAAACAAAAATGAAACGTTTAAGGAACCAGAACCCTGTCGATATTACAGGAATATATATAAGGTATCATTTCATAAATTTATGTGGGGCAGAATTCTTCCCATTTGCTATCTTTTGATAAGTCTTTTAAATCATTAATTCGATTAAAACAAAAATGAAAAGTTTTAGGAACCAAAACCCTGTAAATATTGTAGGAATGGATGATAGGTATCATTTAATAAAATTATGTGGGGCAGAACTCTTCCAATATGCTATCTTTTTATAAGTTTTTGAAATCATTAATTCGATAAAACAAAAATGAATCGTATTAGGACCCAGACCCTGAAGATATTGTAGGAATATATATAAGGTATCATTTAAGAAAATTATGTGGGGCAGAACTCTTCCCATATGCTATCTTTTGATAAGTTTTTTAAATCATTAATTCGATAAAACAAAAATGAATCGTATTAGGACCCAGACCCTAAAGATATTGTAGGAATAGATTATAGGTATCATTTTATAAATTTATGTGGGGCAGAAATCTTACAATATGCTATATTTTGATAAGTTTTTTAAGTCATTAATTCGATCAAACAAAATTGAATCCTATTAGGACCCAGACCCTGTAGATATTGTAGGAATATATATAAGGTATCATATAAGAAATTTATGTGGGGCAGATATCTTCCAAAATGCTATCGTTTGATAAGTTTTTGAAATCATTAATTCGATAAAAACAAAAATGAAACGTTTCAGCAACCAGAACCCTGTAGATATTGTAGGAAGAGATGATAGATATCATTTAAGAAAATTATGTGGGGCAGAACTCTTACAAAATGCTATCTTTTTATAAGTTTTTTAAATCATTAATTCAATAAAACAAAAATGAATCGTATTAGGACCCAGACCCTAAAGATATTGTAGGAATCGATGATAGGTATCATTTTATAAATTTATGTGGGGCAGAACTCCTCCAATATGCTATCTTTTGATAAGTTTTTTACATCATTAATTCGATTAAAACAAAAATGAAACGTTTTAGGAACCAGAACCCTGTAGATTTTGCAGGAAATTATGATAGGTATCGTTTAAGAAAATAATGTGGGGCAGAACTATTCCCATATGCTAACTTTTGATAAGTTTTTGTAATCATTAATTCGATTAAAACAAAAATGAAACGTTTTAGGAACCAGAACCCTGTCGATATTACAGGAATATATATAAGGTATCATTTCATAAATTTATGTGGGGCAGAACTCTTCCCATTTGCTATCTTTTTATAAGTTTTTTAAATCATTAATTCGATAAAAACAAAAATGAAACGTTTGAGGAACCAGAACCCTGTAGATATTGTAGGAATATATATAAGGTATCATTTAATAAATTTATGTGGGGCAGATATCTTCCAAAATGCTATCTTTTGATAAGTTTTTTAAATCATTAATTCGATAAAACAAAAATGAATCGTATTAGGACCCAGACCCTAAAGATATTGTAGGAATAGATAAAAGGTATCATTTTATAAATTTATGTGGGGCAGAAATCTTCCAATATGTTATATTTTGATAATTTTTTTAAATCATTAATTCGATAAAACAAAAATGAATCGTATTAGGACCCAGACCCTAAAGATATTGTAGGAATATATATAGGGTATCATTTCATAAATTTATGTGGGGCAGAACTCTTCCCATATGCTATCTTTTGATAAGTTTTTTAAATTATTAATTCAATAAAAACAAAATTGAATCGTATTAGGACCCAGACCCAGAAGATATTGTAGGAATATATATAAGGTATCATTTAATAAATTTATGTGGGGCAGAACTCCTCCAATATGCTATCTTTTGATAAGTTTTTTACATCATTAATTCGATTAAAACAAAAGGAAACGTTTTAGGATCCAAAACCCTGTAGATTTTGCAGGAATATATGATAGGTGTCATTAAAGAAAATAATGTGGGGCAGAACTATTCCCATATGCTAACTTTTGATAACTTTTTGAAATCATTAATTCGATTAAAACAAAAATGAAACGTTTTAGGAACCAGAACCCTGTCGATATTACAGGAATATATTAAAGGTATCATTTCATAAATTTATGTGGGGCAGAATTCTTCCCATTTGCTATCTTTTGATAAGTCTTTTAAATCATTAATTCGATTAAAACAAAAATGAAAAGATTTAGGAACCAAAACCCTGTAAATATTGTAGGAATGGATGATAGGTATCATTTAATAAAATTATGTGGGGCAGAACTCTTCCAATATGCTATCTTTTTATAAGTTTTTGAAATCATTAATTCGATAAAACAAAAATGAATCGTATTAGGACCCAGACCCTGAAGATATTGTAGGAATATATATAAGGTATCATTTAAGAAAATTATGTGGGGCAGAACTCTTCCCATTTGCTATCTTTTGATAAGTTTTTGAAATCATTAATTCGATAAAACAAAAATGAATCGTATTAGGACCCAGACCCTAAAGATATTGTAGGAATAGATTATAGGTATCATTTTATAAATTTATGTGGGGCAGAAATCTTACAATATGCTATATTTTGATAAGTTTTTTAAGTCATTAATTCGATCAAACAAAATTGAATCCTATTAGGACCCAGACCCTGTAGATATTGTAGGAATATATATAAGGTATCATATAAGAAATTTATGTGGGGCAGATATCTTCCAAAATGCTATCGTTTGATAAGTTTTTGAAATCATTAATTCGATAAAAACAAAAATGAAACGTTTCAGCAACCAGAACCCTGTAGATATTGTAGGAAGAGATGATAGATATCATTTAAGAAAATTATGTGGGGCAGAACTCTTACAAAATGCTATCTTTTTATAAGTTTTTTAAATCATTAATTCAATAAAACAAAAATGAATCGTATTAGGACCCAGACCCTAAAGATATTGTAGGAATCGATGATAGGTATCATTTAATAAATTTATGTGGGGCAGAACTCCTCCAATATGCTATCTTTTGATAAGTTTTTTAAATCATTAATTCGATTAAAACAAAAATGAAACGTTTTAGGAACCAAAACCCTGTAGATTTTGCAGGAAATTATGATAGGTATCGTTTAAGAAAATAATGTGGGGCAGAACTATTCCCATATGCTAACTTTTGATAAGTTTTTGAAATCATTAATTCGATTAAAACAAAAATGAAACGTTTTAGGAACCAGAACCCTGTCGATATTACAGGAATATATATAAGGTATCATTTCATAAATTTATGTGGGGCAGAACTCTTCCCATTTGCTATCTTTTTATAAGTTTTTTAAATCATTAATTCGATAAAAACAAAAATGAAACGTTTGAGGAACCAGAACCCTGTAGATATTGTAGGAATATATATAAGGTATCATTTAATAAATTTATGTGGGGCAGATCTCTTCCAAAATGCTATCTTTTGATAAGTTTTTTACATCATTAATTCGATTAAAACAAAAATGAAACGTTTTAGGAACCAGAACCCTGTAGATTTTGCAGGAAATTATGATAGGTATCGTTTAAGAAAATAATGTGGGGCAGAACTATTCCCATATGCTAACTTTTGATAAGTTTTTGAAATCATTAATTCGATTAAAACAAAAATGAAACGTTTTAGGAACCAGAACCCTGTCGATATTACAGGAATATATATAAGGTATCATTTCATAAATTTATGTGGGGCAGAACTCTTCCCATTTGCTATCTTTTTATAAGTTTTTTAAATCATTAATTCGATAAAAACAAAAATGAAACGTTTGAGGAACCAGAACCCTGTAGATATTGTAGGAATATATATAAGGTATCATTTAATAAATTTATGTGGGGCAGATATCTTCCAAAATGCTATCTTTTGATAAGTTTTTTAAATCATTAATTCGATTAAAACAAAAATGAAACGTTTTTGGAACCAGAACCCTAAATATTCTGCAAGAATAGATGAAAGGTATCATTAAAGAAAAGTATGTGGGGCAGAAGTCTTCCAATATGCTATATTTTAAAATCATTAATTCGATTAAAACAAAAATGAAACGTTTCAGGAACCAGAACCCTGTAGATATTGTAGGAGGATATGAAAGATATCATTTAAGAAAATTATGTGGGGCAGAACTCTTCCCATATGCTATCTTTTGATAAGTTTTTGAAATCATTAATTCGATAAAACAAAAATGAATCGTATTAGGACCCAGACCCTGTAGATATTGTAGGAATATATATAAGGTATCATTTAATAAATTTATGTGGGGCAGAACTCCTCCATTATGCTATATTTTGATAAAAATTATATTTTGATAAAAAGTTTTTGAAATCATTAATTCGATAAAACAAAAATGAATCGTATTAGGACCCAGACCCTAAAGATATTGTAGGAATTGATGATAGGTTTCATTTTATAAATTTATGTGGGGCAGAAATCTTCCAATATGCTATATTTTGATAAGTTTTTTAAATCATTAATTCAATAAAACAAAATTGAATCGTATTAGGACCCAGACCCTGTAGATATTGTAGGAATATATATAAGGTATCATTTAATAAATTTATGTGGGGCAGATATCTTCCAAAATGCTATCTTTTGATAAGTTTTTTCAATCATTAATTCGATAAAAACAAAAATGAAACGTTGTAGGATCCAGAACCCTATATTTTCTGCAGGAAAAGATGATAGGTAAAATTTAAGAAAATAATGTGGGGCAGAACTCTTCCCATATGCTATCTTTTGATAAGTTTTTGAAATCATTAATTCGATAAAACAAAAATGAATCGTATTAGGACCCAGACCCTGTAGATATTGTAGGAATAGATGATAGGTATCATTTTATAAATTTATGTGGGGCAGAAATCTTCCAATATGCTATATTTTGATAAGTTTTTTAAATCATTAATTCGATAAAACAAAAATGAATCGTATTAGGACCCAGACCCTAAAGATATTGTAGGAATAGATTATAGGTATCATTTTATAAATTTATGTGGGGCAGAAATCTTACAATTTGCTATATTTTGATAAGTTTTTTACATCATTAATTCGATCAAACAAAATTGAATCGTATTAGGACCCAGACCCTGTAGATATTGTAGGAATATATATAAGGTATCATTTAATAAATTTATGTGGGGCAGATATCTTCCAAAATGCTATCTTTTGATAAGTTTTTTAAATCATTAATTCGATTAAAACAAAAATGAAACGTTTTTGGAACCAGAACCCTAAATATTCTGCAAGAATAGATGAAAGGTATCATTAAAGAAAAGTATGTGGGGCAGAAGTCTTCCAATATGCTATATTTTAAAATCATTAATTCGATTAAAACAAAAATGAAACGTTTCAGGAACCAGAACCCTGTAGATATTGTAGGAGGATATGAAAGATATCATTTAAGAAAATTATGTGGGGCAGAACTCTTCCCATATGCTATCTTTTGATAAGTTTTTGAAATCATTAATTCGATAAAACAAAAATGAATCGTATTAGGACCCAGACCCTGTAGATATTGTAGGAATATATATAAGGTATCATTTAATAAATTTATGTGGGGCAGAACTCCTCCATTATGCTATATTTTGATAAAAATTATATTTTGATAAAAAGTTTTTGAAATCATTAATTCGATAAAACAAAAATGAATCGTATTAGGACCCAGACCCTGTAGATATTGTAGGAATAGATGATAGGTATCATTTAATAAATTTATGTGGGGAAGAACTCCTCCAATATGCTATCTTTTGATAAGTTTTTTACATCATTAATTCGATCAAACAAAATTGAATCGTATTAGGACCCAGACCCTGTAGATATTGTAGGAATATATATAAGGTATCATTTAATAAATTTATGTGGGGCAGATCTCTTCCAAAATGCTATCTTTTGATAAGTTTTTTAAATCATTAATTCGATTAAAACAAAACTGAAACGTTTTAGGATCCAAAACCCTGTAGATTTTGCAGGAATATATGATAAGTATAATTTAAGAAAATAATGTGGGGCAGAACTATTCCCATCTGCTATCTTTTGATAAGTTTTTGAAATCATTAATTCGATAATACAAAAATGAATCGTATTAGGACCCAGACCCTGTAGATATTGTAGGAATATATATAAGGTATCATTTAATAAATTTATGTGGGGCAGAACTCTTTCAAAATGCTATCTTTTGATAAGTTTTTTAAATCATTAATTCGATTAAAACAAAAATGAAACGTTTTAGGATCCAAAACCCTGTAGATTTTGCAAGAATATATGATAGGTATCATTTAAGAAAATAATGTAGGGCAGAACTATTCCCATATGCTAACTTTTGATAAGTTTTTGAAATCATTAATTCGATTAAAACAAAAATGAAACGTTTTAGGAACCAGAACCCTATATATTCTGCAGGAATAGATGATAGGTATCATTTAAAAAAATTATGTGGGGCAGAACTCTTCCCATTTGCTATCTTTTTATAAGTTTTGGAAATCATTAATTCGATAAAACAAAAATGAATCGTATTAGGACCCAGACCCTAAAGATATTGTAGGAATTGATGATAGGTTTCATTTTATAAATTTATGTGGGGCAGAAATCTTCCAATATGCTATATTTTGATAAGTTTTTTAAATCATTAATTCGATAAAACAAAATTGAATCGTATTAGGACCCAGACCCTGTAGATATTGTAGGAATATATATAAGGTATCATTTAATAAATTTATGTGGGGCAGATATCTTCCAAAATGCTATCTTTTGATAAGTTTTTTCAATCATTAATTCGATAAAAACAAAAATGAAACGTTGTAGGATCCAGAACCCTATATTTTCTGCAGGAAAAGATGATAGGTAAAATTTAAGAAAATAATGTGGGGCAGAACTCTTCCCATATGCTATCTTTTGATAAGTTTTTGAAATCATTAATTCGATAAAACAAAAATGAATCGTATTAGGACCCAGACCCTGTAGATATTGTAGGAATAGATGATAGGTATCATTTTATAAATTTATGTGGGGCAGAAATCTTCCAATATGCTATATTTTGATAAGTTTTTTAAATCATTAATTCGATAAAACAAAAATGAATCGTATTAGGACCCAGACCCTAAAGATATTGTAGGAATAGATTATAGGTATCATTTTATAAATTTATGTGGGGCAGAAATCTTACAATTTGCTATATTTTGATAAGTTTTTTAAGTCATTAATTCGAATAAAACAAAAATGAAACGTTTTAGGAACCAGAACCCTGTAGATTTTGCAGGAAAAGATGATAGGTATCATTTAAGAAAATTATGTGGGGCAGAACTCTTCCCATATGCTATCTTTTGATAAGTTTTTGTAATCATTAATTCGATAAAACAAAAATGAATCGTATTAGGACCCAGACCCTAAAGATATTGTAGGAATAGATGAAAGGTATCATTTTATAAATTTATGTGGGGCAGAAATCTTCCAATATGTTATATTTTGATAATTTTTTTAAATCATTAAGTCGATAAAACAAAAATGAATCGTATTAGGACCCAGACCCTAAAGATATTGTAGGAATATATATAGGGTATCATTTAAGAAAATTATGTGGGGCAGAACTCTTCCCATTTGCTATCTTTTTATAAGTTTTTTAAATCATTAATTCGATAAAACAAAAATGAATCGTATTAGGACCCAGACCCTAAAGATATTGTAGGAATAGATTATAGGTATCATTTTATAAATTTATGTGGGGCAGAAATCTTACAATATGCTATATTTTGATAAGTTTTTTAAGTCATTAATTCGATCAAACAAAATTGAATCCTATTAGGACCCAGACCCTGTAGATATTGTAGGAATATATATAAGGTATCATATAAGAAATTTATGTGGGGCAGATATCTTCCAAAATGCTATCGTTTGATAAGTTTTTGAAATCATTAATTCGATAAAAACAAAAATGAAACGTTTCAGCAACCAGAACCCTGTAGATATTGTAGGAAGAGATGATAGATATCATTTAAGAAAATTATGTGGGGCAGAACTCTTACAAAATGCTATCTTTTTATAAGTTTTTTAAATCATTAATTCAATAAAACAAAAATGAATCGTATTAGGACCCAGACCCTAAAGATATTGTAGGAATCGATGATAGGTATCATTTTATAAATTTATGTGGGGCAGAACTCCTCCAATATGCTATCTTTTGATAAGTTTTTTACATCATTAATTCGATTAAAACAAAAATGAAACGTTTTAGGAACCAGAACCCTGTAGATTTTGCAGGAAATTATGATAGGTATCGTTTAAGAAAATAATGTGGGGCAGAACTATTCCCATATGCTAACTTTTGATAAGTTTTTGAAATCATTAATTCGATTAAAACAAAAATGAAACGTTTTAGGAACCAGAACCCTGTCGATATTACAGGAATATATATAAGGTATCATTTCATAAATTTATGTGGGGCAGAACTCTTCCCATTTGCTATCTTTTTATAAGTTTTTTAAATCATTAATTCGATAAAAACAAAAATGAAACGTTTGAGGAACCAGAACCCTGTAGATATTGTAGGAATATATATAAGGTATCATATAAGAAATTTATGTGGGGCAGATATCTTCCAAAATGCTATCTTTTGATAAGTTTTTTAAATCATTAATTCGATAAAACAAAAATGAATCGTATTAGGACCCAGACCCTAAAGATATTGTAGGAATAGATAAAAGGTATCATTTTATAAATTTATGTGGGGCAGAAATCTTCCAATATGCTATATTTTGATAATTTTTTTAAATCATTAATTCGATAAAACAAAAATGAATCGTATTAGGACCCAGACCCTAAAGATATTGTAGGAATATATATAGGGTATCATTTCATAAATTTATGTGGGGCAGAACTCTTCCCATATGCTATCTTTTGATAAGTTTTTTAAATTATTAATTCAATAAAAACAAAATTGAATCGTATTAGGACCCAGACCCAGAAGATATTGTAGGAATATATATAAGGTATCATTTAATAAATTTATGTGGGGCAGAACTCCTCCAATATGCTATCTTTTGATAAGTTTTTTAAATCATTAATTCGATTAAAACAAAAGGAAACGTTTTAGGATCCAAAACCCTGTAGATTTTGCAGGAATATATGATAGGTGTCATTAAAGAAAATAATGTGGGGCAGAACTATTCCCATATGCTAACTTTTGATAACTTTTTGAAATCATTAATTCGATTAAAACAAAAATGAAACGTTTAAGGAACCAGAACCCTGTCGATATTACAGGAATATATATAAGGTATCATTTCATAAATTTATGTGGGGCAGAATTCTTCCCATTTGCTATCTTTTGATAAGTCTTTTAAATCATTAATTCGATTAAAACAAAAATGAATCGTATTAGGAACCAAAACCCTGTAAATATTGTAGGAATGGATGATAGGTATCATTTAATAAAATTATGTGGGGCAGAACTCTTCCAATATGCTATCTTTTTATAAGTTTTTGAAATCATTAATTCGATAAAACAAAAATGAATCGTATTAGGACCCAGACCCTGAAGATATTGTAGGAATATATATAAGGTATCATTTAAGAAAATTATGTGGGGCAGAACTCTTCCAATATGCTATCTTTTTATAAGTTTTTTAAATCATTAATTCGATAAAACAAAAATGAATCGTATTAGGACCCAGACCCTAAAGATATTGTAGGAATAGATTATAGGTATCATTTTATAAATTTATGTGGGGCAGAAATCTTACAATATGCTATATTTTGATAAGTTTTTTAAGTCATTAATTCGATCAAACAAAATTGAATCCTATTAGGACCCAGACCCTGTAGATATTGTAGGAATATATATAAGGTATCATATAAGAAATTTATGTGGGGCAGATATCTTCCAAAATGCTATCGTTTGATAAGTTTTTGAAATCATTAATTCGATAAAAACAAAAATGAAACGTTTCAGCAACCAGAACCCTGTAGATATTGTAGGAAGAGATGATAGATATCATTTAAGAAAATTATGTGGGGCAGAACTCTTACAAAATGCTATCTTTTTATAAGTTTTTTAAATCATTAATTCAATAAAACAAAAATGAATCGTATTAGGACCCAGACCCTAAAGATATTGTAGGAATCGATGATAGGTATCATTTTATAAATTTATGTGGGGCAGAACTCCTCCAATATGCTATCTTTTTATAAGTTTTTTAAATCATTAATTCAATAAAACAAAAATGAATCGTATTAGGACCCAGACCCTAAAGATATTGTAGGAATCGATGATAGGTATCATTTTATAAATTTATGTGGGGCAGAACTCCTCCAATATGCTATCTTTTGATAAGTTTTTTACATCATTAATTCGATTAAAACAAAAATGAAACGTTTTAGGAACCAGAACCCTGTAGATTTTGCAGGAAATTATGATAGGTATCGTTTAAGAAAATAATGTGGGGCAGAACTATTCCCATATGCTAACTTTTGATAAGTTTTTGAAATCATTAATTCGATTAAAACAAAAATGAAACGTTTTAGGAACCAGAACCCTGTCGATATTACAGGAATATATATAAGGTATCATTTCATAAATTTATGTGGGGCAGAACTCTTCCCATTTGCTATCTTTTTATAAGTTTTTTAAATCATTAATTCGATAAAAACAAAAATGAAACGTTTGAGGAACCAGAACCCTGTAGATATTGTAGGAATATATATAAGGTATCATTTAATAAATTTATGTGGGGCAGATATCTTCCAAAATGCTATCTTTTGATAAGTTTTTTAAATCATTAATTCGATAAAACAAAAATGAATCGTATTAGGACCCAGACCCTAAAGATATTGTAGGAATAGATAAAAGGTATCATTTTATAAATTTATGTGGGGCAGAAATCTTCCAATATGTTATATTTTGATAATTTTTTTAAATCATTAATTCGATAAAACAAAAATGAATCGTATTAGGACCCAGACCCTAAAGATATTGTAGGAATATATATAGGGTATCATTTCATAAATTTATGTGGGGCAGAACTCTTCCCATATGCTATCTTTTGATAAGTTTTTTAAATTATTAATTCAATAAAAACAAAATTGAATCGTATTAGGACCCAGACCCAGAAGATATTGTAGGAATATATATAAGGTATCATTTAATAAATTTATGTGGGGCAGAACTCCTCCAATATGCTATCTTTTGATAAGTTTTTTACATCATTAATTCGATTAAAACAAAAGGAAACGTTTTAGGATCCAAAACCCTGTAGATTTTGCAGGAATATATGATAGGTGTCATTAAAGAAAATAATGTGGGGCAGAACTATTCCCATATGCTAACTTTTGATAAGTTTTTGAAATCATTAATTCGATTAAAACAAAAATGAAACGTTTAAGGAACCAGAACCCTGTCGATATTACAGGAATATATATAAGGTATCATTTCATAAATTTATGTGGGGCAGAATTCTTCCCATTTGCTATCTTTTGATAAGTCTTTTAAATCATTAATTCGATAAAACAAAAATGAATCGTATTAGGAACCAAAACCCTGTAAATATTGTAGGAATGGATGATAGGTATCATTTAATAAAATTATGTGGGGCAGAACTCTTCCAATATGCTATCTTTTTATAAGTTTTTGAAATCATTAATTCGATAAAACAAAAATGAATCGTATTAGGACCCAGACCCTGAAGATATTGTAGGAATATATATAAGGTATCATTTAAGAAAATTATGTGGGGCAGAACTCTTCCCATATGCTATCTTTTGATAAGTTTTTTAAATCATTAATTCGATAAAACAAAAATGAATCGTATTAGGACCCAGACCCTAAAGATATTGTAGGAATAGATTATAGGTATCATTTTATAAATTTATGTGGGGCAGAAATCTTACAATATGCTATATTTTGATAAGTTTTTTAAGTCATTAATTCGATCAAACAAAATTGAATCCTATTAGGACCCAGACCCTGTAGATATTGTAGGAATATATATAAGGTATCATATAAGAAATTTATGTGGGGCAGATATCTTCCAAAATGCTATCTTTTGATAAGTTTTTTAAATCATTAATTCGATAAAAACAAAAATGAAACGTTTCAGCAACCAGAACCCTGTAGATATTGTAGGAAGAGATGATAGATATCATTTAAGAAAATTATGTGGGGCAGAACTCTTACAAAATGCTATCTTTTTATAAGTTTTTTAAATCATTAATTCAATAAAACAAAAATGAATCGTATTAGGACCCAGACCCTAAAGATATTGTAGGAATCGATGATAGGTATCATTTTATAAATTTATGTGGGGCAGAACTCTTCCCATATGCTATCTTTTGATAAGTTTTTTACATCATTAATTCGATTAAAACAAAAATGAAACGTTTTAGGAACCAGAACCCTGTAGATTTTGCAGGAAATTATGATAGGTATCGTTTAAGAAAATAATGTGGGGCAGAACTATTCCCATATGCTAACTTTTGATAAGTTTTTGAAATCATTAATTCGATTAAAACAAAAATGAAACGTTTTAGGAACCAGAACCCTGTCGATATTACAGGAATATATATAAGGTATCATTTCATAAATTTATGTGGGGCAGAACTCTTCCCATTTGCTATCTTTTTATAAGTTTTTTAAATCATTAATTCGATAAAAACAAAAATGAAACGTTTGAGGAACCAGAACCCTGTAGATATTGTAGGAATATATATAAGGTATCATTTAATAAATTTATGTGGGGCAGATCTCTTCCAAAATGCTATCTTTTGATAAGTTTTTTACATCATTAATTCGATTAAAACAAAAATGAAACGTTTTAGGAACCAGAACCCTGTAGATTTTGCAGGAAATTATGATAGGTATCGTTTAAGAAAATAATGTGGGGCAGAACTATTCCCATATGCTAACTTTTGATAAGTTTTTGAAATCATTAATTCGATTAAAACAAAAATGAAACGTTTTAGGAACCAGAACCCTGTCGATATTACAGGAATATATATAAGGTATCATTTCATAAATTTATGTGGGGCAGAACTCTTCCCATTTGCTATCTTTTTATAAGTTTTTTAAATCATTAATTCGATAAAAACAAAAATGAAACGTTTGAGGAACCAGAACCCTGTAGATATTGTAGGAATATATATAAGGTATCATTTAATAAATTTATGTGGGGCAGATATCTTCCAAAATGCTATCTTTTGATAAGTTTTTTAAATCATTAATTCGATTAAAACAAAAATGAAACGTTTTTGGAACCAGAACCCTAAATATTCTGCAAGAATAGATGAAAGGTATCATTAAAGAAAAGTATGTGGGGCAGAAGTCTTCCAATATGCTATATTTTAAAATCATTAATTCGATTAAAACAAAAATGAAACGTTTCAGGAACCAGAACCCTGTAGATATTGTAGGAGGATATGAAAGATATCATTTAAGAAAATTATGTGGGGCAGAACTCTTCCCATATGCTATCTTTTGATAAGTTTTTGAAATCATTAATTCGATAAAACAAAAATGAATCGTATTAGGACCCAGACCCTGTAGATATTGTAGGAATATATATAAGGTATCATTTAATAAATTTATGTGGGGCAGAACTCCTCCAATATGCTATATTTTGATAAAAATTATATTTTGATAAAAAGTTTTTGAAATCATTAATTCGATAAAACAAAAATGAATCGTATTAGGACCCAGACCCTGTAGATATTGTAGGAATAGATGATAGGTATCATTTAATAAATTTATGTGGGGAAGAACTCCTCCAATATGCTATCTTTTGATAAGTTTTTTACATCATTAATTCGATCAAACAAAATTGAATCGTATTAGGACCCAGACCCTGTAGATATTGTAGGAATTTATATAAGGTATCATTTAATAAATTTATGTGGGGCAGAACTCCTCCAATATGCTATCTTTTGATAAGTTTTTTACATCATTAATTCGATTAAAACAAAAATGAAACGTTTTAGGATCCAAAACCCTGTAGATTTTGCAGGAATATATGATAGGTATCATTTAAGAAAATAATGTGGGGCAGAACTATTCCCATATGCTATCTTTTGATAAGTTTTTGAAATCATTAATTCGATTAAAACAAAAATGAAACGTTTTAGGAACCAGAACCCTATATATTCTGCAGGAATAGATAATAGGTATCATTTAAGAAAATTATGTGGGGCAGAACTCTTCCAATATGCTATCTTTTTATAAGTTTTTTAAATCATTAATTCGATAAAACAAAAATGAATCGTATTAGGACCCAGACCCTAAAGATATTGTAGGAATAGATGATAGGTATCATTTTATAAATTTATGTGGGGCAGAATTCTTCCAATATGCTATCTTTTTATAAGTTTTTGAAATCATTAATTCGATAAAACAAAAATGAATCGTCTTAGGACCCAGACCCTGAAGATATTGTAGGAATATATATAATGTATCATATAAGAAATTTATGTGGGGCAGATATCTTCCAAAATGCTATCTTTTGATAAGTTTTTGAAATCATTAATTCGATTAAAACAAAAATGAAACGTTTTAGGAACCAGAACCCTATATATTCTGCAGGAATAGATGATAGGTATCATTTAAGAAAATTATGTTGGGCAGAACTCTTCCCATTTGCTATCTTTTTATAAGATTTTTAAATCATTAATTCGATAAAACAAAAACGAATAGTATTAGGACCCAGACCCTGTCGATATTACAGGAATATATAAAAGGTATCATTTCATAAATTTATGTGGGACAGAACTCTTCCCATATGCTATCTTTTGATAAGTTTTTTACATCATTAATTCGATAAAACAAAAATGAATCGTATTATTACCCAGACCCTGTAGATATTGTAGGAATATATATAAGGTATCATTTAATAAATTTATGTGGGGCAGAACTCCTCCAATATGCTATCTTTTGATAAGTTTTTTAAATCATTAATTCGATTAAAACATAAATGAAAAGTTTTAGGAACCAGAACCCTGTCGATATTACAGGAATATATATAAAGTATCATATAAGAAATTTATGTGGGGCAGATCTCTTCCAAAATGCTATCTTTTGATAAGTTTTTTAAATCATTAATTCGATTAAAACAAAAATGAAACGTTTTTGGAACCAGAACCCTATATATTCTGCAGGAATAGATGATAGGTATCATTTAAGAAAAGTATGTGGGGCAGAAGTCTTCCAATATGCTATATTTTGAAATCATTAATTCGATTAAAACAAAAATGAAACGTTTCAGGAATCAGAACCCTGTAGATATTGTAGGAAGATATGATAGATATCATTTAAGAAAATTATGTGGGGCAGAACTCTTCTTATATGCTATCTTTTGATAAGTTTTTTACATTATTAATTCGATAAAACAAAAATGAATCGTATTATTACCCAGACCCTGTAGATATTGTAGGAATATATATAAGGTATCATTTAATAAATTTATGTGGGGCAGAACTCTTTCAAAATGCTATCTTTTGATAAGTTTTTTACATCATTAATTCGATCGAACAAAATTGAATCGTATTAGGACCCAGACCCTGTAGATATTGTAGGAATATATATAAGGTATCATATAAGAAATTTATGTGGGGCAGAACTCTTTCAAAATGCTATCTTTTGATAAGTTTTTTAAATCATTAATTCGATCTAACAAAATTGAATCGTATTAGGACCCAGACCCTGTAGATATTGTAGGAATATATATAAGGTATCATATAAGAAATTTATGTGCGGCAGATCTCTTCCAAAATGCTATCTTTTGATAAATTTTTTAAATCATTAATTCGATTAAAACAAAAATGAAACGTTTTTGGAACCAGAACCCTATATATTCTGCAGGAATAGATGATAGGTATCATTTAAGAAAAGTATGTGGGGCAGAAGTCTTCTAATATGCTATATTTTGAAATCATTAATTCGATTAAAACAAAAATGAAACTTTTCAGGAATCGGAACCCTGTAGATATTGTAGGAAGATATGATAGATATCATTTAATAAATTTATGTGGGGCAGAACTCTTCCCATATGCTATCTTTTGATAAGTTTTTGAAATCATTAATTAGATAAAACAAAAATGAATCGTATTAGGACCCAGACCCTAAAGATATTGTAGGAATAGATGATAGGTATCATTTAATAAATTTATGTGAGGCAGATCTCTTCCAAAATGCTATCTTTTTATAAGTTTTTTCAATCATTAATTCGATAAAAACAAAAATGAAACGTTTCAGGATCCAGAACCCTATATATTCTGCAGGAATAGATGATAGGTATCATTTAAGAAAATTATGTGGGGCAGAACTCTTCCCATATGCTATCTTTTGATAAGTTTTTGAAATCAGTAATTCGATAAAACAAAAATGAATCGTATTAGGACACAGACCCTACAGATATTGTAGGAATAGATGATAGGTATCATTTAATAAATTTATGTGGGGCAGAACTCTTCCCATTTGCTATCTTTTTATAAGTTTTTTAAATCATTAATTCGATAAAACAAAAATGAATCGTATTAGGACCCAGACCCTAAAGATATTGTAGGAATAGATGATAGGTATCATTTAATAAATTTATGTGGGGCAGAACTCTTCCCATATGCTATCTTTTCATAAGTTTTTGAAATCATTAATTCGATAAAACAAAAATGAATCGTATTAGGACCCAGACCCTGTAGATATTGTAGGAATATATATAAGGTATCATTTAAAAAATTTATGTGGGGCAGAACTCCTCCAATATGCTATCTTTTGATAAGTTTTTTACATCATTAATTCGATTAAAACAAAAATGAAACGTTTTAGGAACCAGAACCCTGTAGATTTTGCAGGAAATTATGATAGGTATCGTTTAAGAAAATAATGTGGGGCAGAACTATTCCCATATGCTAACTTTTGATAAGTTTTTGAAATCATTAATTCGATTAAAACAAAAATGAAACGTTTTAGGAACCAGAACCCTGTCCATATTACAGGAATATATATAAGGTATCATTTCATAAATTTATGTGGGGCAGAACTCTTCCCATTTGCTATCTTTTTATAAGTTTTTTAAATCATTAATTCGATAAAAACAAAAATGAAACGTTTGAGGAACCAGAACCCTGTAGATATTGTAGGAATATATATAAGGTATCATTTAATAAATTTATGTGGGGCAGAATTCTTTCAAAATGCTATCTTTTGATAAGTTTTTTAAATCATTAATTCGATCAAACAAAATTGAATCGTATTAGGACCCAGACCCTGAAGATATTGTAGGAATATATATAAGGTATCATTTAAGAAAATTATGTGGGGCAGAACTCTTCCCATTTGCTATCTTTTTATAAGTTTTTTAAATCATTAATTCGATAAAACAAAAATGAATCGTATTAGGACCCAGACCCTAAAGATATTGTAGGAATAGATTATAGGTATCATTTTATAAATTTATGTGGGGCAGAAATCTTCCAATATGCTATATTTTGATAAGTTTTTTAAATCATTAATTCGATCAAACAAAATTGAATCGTATTAGGACCCAGACCCTGTAGATATTGTAGGAATATATATAAGGTATCATATAAGAAATTTATGTGGGGCAGATATCTTCCAAAATGCTATCTTTTGATAAGTTTTTGAAATCATTAATTCGATAAAAACAAAAATGAAACGTTTCAGCAACCAGAACCCTGTAGATATTGTAGGAAGAGATGATAGATATCATTTAAGAAAATTATGTGGGGCAGAACTCTTACAAAATGCTATCTTTTTATAAGTTTTTTAAATCATTAATTCAATAAAAC
Source organism: Vanessa cardui (assembly GCF_905220365.1). Taxonomy (NCBI): domain Eukaryota; kingdom Metazoa; phylum Arthropoda; class Insecta; order Lepidoptera; family Nymphalidae; genus Vanessa; species Vanessa cardui. The sequence continues at coordinate 7,351,908 of NC_061153.1, forward strand.
AAAAATGAATCGTATTAGGACCCAGACCCTAAAGATATTGTAGGAATCGATGATAGGTATCATTTTATAAATTTATGTGGGGCAGAACTCCTCCAATATGCTATCTTTTGATAAGTTTTTTACATCATTAATTCGATTAAAACAAAAATGAAACGTTTTAGGAACCAGAACCTGTAGATATTGTAGGAATATATATAAGGTATCATTTAATAAATTTATGTGGGGCAGAACTCCTCCAATATGCTATCTTTTGATAAGTTTTTTACATCATTAATTCGATTAAAACAAAAATGAAACGTTTTAGGAACCAGAACCCTGTAGATTTTGCAGGAATAGATGATAGGTATCATTTAAGAAAATTATGTGGGGCAGAACTCTTCCCATATGCTATCTTTTGATAAGTTTTTGTAATCATTAATTCGATAAAACAAAAATGAATCGTATTAGGACCCAGACCCTAAAGATATTGTAGGAATAGATGAAAGGTATCATTTTATAAATTTATGTGGGGCAGAAATCTTCCAATATGTTATATTTTGATAATTTTTTTAAATCATTAATTCGATAAAACAAAAATGAATCGTATTAGGACCCAGACCCTAAAGATATTGTAGGAATATATATAGGGTATCATTTCATAAATTTATGTGGGGCAGAACTCTTCCCATATGCTATCTTTTGATAAGTTTTTTAAATTATTAATTCAATAAAAACAAAATTGAATCGTATTAGGACCCAGACCCAGAAGATATTGTAGGAATATATATAAGGTATCATTTAATAAATTTATGTGGGGCAGAACTCCTCCAATATGCTATCTTTTGATAAGTTTTTTACATCATTAATTCGATTAAAACAAAAGGAAACGTTTTAGGATCCAAAACCCTGTAGATTTTGCAGGAATATATGATAGGTGTCATTAAAGAAAATAATGTGGGGCAGAACTATTCCCATATGCTAACTTTTGATAACTTTTTGAAATCATTAATTCGATTAAAACAAAAATGAAACGTTTAAGGAACCAGAACCCTGTCGATATTACAGGAATATAAATAAGGTATCATTTCATAAATTTATGTGGGGCAGAATTCTTCCCATTTGCTATCTTTTGATAAGTCATTTAAATCATTAATTCGATTAAAACAAAAATGAAAAGATTTAGGAACCAAAACCCTGTAAATATTGTAGGAATGGATGATAGGTATCATTTAATAAAATTATGTGGGGCAGAACTCTTCCAATATGCTATCTTTTTATAAGTTTTTGAAATCATTAATTCGATAAAACAAAAATGAATCGTATTAGGACCCAGACCCTGAAGATATTGTAGGAATATATATAAGGTATCATTTAAGAAAATTATGTGGGGCAGAACTCTTCCCATTTGCTATCTTTTTATAAGTTTTTTAAATCATTAATTCGATAAAACAAAAATGAATCGTATTAGGACCCAGACCCTAAAGATATTGTAGGAATAGATTATAGGTATCATTTTATAAATTTATGTGGGGCAGAAATCTTACAATATGCTATATTTTGATAAGTTTTTTAAGTCATTAATTCGATCAAACAAAATTGAATCCTATTAGGACCCAGACCCTGTAGATATTGTAGGAATATATATAAGGTATCATATAAGAAATTTATGTGGGGCAGATATCTTCCAAAATGCTATCGTTTGATAAGTTTTTGAAATCATTAATTCGATAAAAACAAAAATGAAACGTTTCAGCAACCAGAACCCTGTAGATATTGTAGGAAGAGATGATAGATATCATTTAAGAAAATTATGTGGGGCAGAACTCTTACAAAATGCTATCTTTTTATAAGTTTTTTAAATCATTAATTCAATAAAACAAAAATGAATCGTATTAGGACCCAGACCCTAAAGATATTGTAGGAATCGATGATAGGTATCATTTTATAAATTTATGTGGGGCAGAACTCCTCCAATATGCTATCTTTTGATAAGTTTTTTACATCATTAATTCGATTAAAACAAAAATGAAACGTTTTAGGAACCAGAACCCTGTAGATTTTGCAGGAAATTATGATAGGTATCGTTTAAGAAAATAATGTGGGGCAGAACTATTCCCAAATGCTAACTTTTGATAAGTTTTTGAAATCATTAATTCGATTAAAACAAAAATGAAACGTTTTAGGAACCAGAACCCTGTCGATATTACAGGAATATATATAAGGTATCATTTCATAAATTTATGTGGGGCAGAACTCTTCCCATTTGCTATCTTTTTATAAGTTTTTTAAATCATTAATTCGATAAAACAAAAATGAATCGTATTAGGACCCAGACCCTAAAGATATTGTAGGAATAGATGATAGGTATCATTTAATAAATTTATGTGGGGCAGAACTCTTCCCATATGCTATCTTTTCATAAGTTTTTTACATCATTAATTCGATCAAACAAAATTGAATCGTATTAGGACCCAGACCCTGTAGATATTGTAGGAATATATATAAGGTATCATATAAGAAATTTATGTGGGGCAGATCTCTTCCAAAATGCTATCTTTTGATAAGTTTTTTAAATCATTAATTCGATAAAACAAAAATGAATCGTATTAGGACCCAGACCCTAAAGATATTGTAGGAATAGATTATAGGTATCATTTTATAAATTTATGTGGGGCAGAAATCTTCCAATATGCTATATTTTGATAAGTTTTTTAAATCATTAATTCGATCAAACAAAATTGAATCGTATTTGGACCCAGACCCTGTAGATATTGTAGGAATATATATAAGGTATCATATAAGAAATTTATGTGGGGCAGATATCTTCCAAAATGCTATCTTTTGATAAGTTTTTGAAATCATTAATTCGATAAAAACAAAAATGAAACGTTTCAGCAACCAGAACCCTGTAGATATTGTAGGAAGAGATGATAGATATCATTTAAGAAAATTATGTGGGGCAGAACTCTTACAAAATGCTATCTTTTTATAAGTTTTTTAAATCATTAATTCAATAAAACAAAAATGATCCTATTAGGACCCAGACCCTAAAGATATTGTAGGAATCGATGATAGGTATCATTTTATAAATTTATGTGGGGCATA